>NC_071399.1:76815891-77115891 GCF_022682495.2 Desmodus rotundus | reverse complement strand
CTCCTGGGAAGTGGGAGAATCGGAGGAACACATGATCACTGAAATCACTTACAGAAATAATAGGTTCTGCTTTTGGTGAAGGGAAAAGTAGAACTTGGCACTGGCCACACTCCGGCATTACTTATTTTTATCTAGTCACAAAGAAGCAGTTCTTCAATTTCTTCAGCCACTCCTACCATCTCAAAAAGTGCACTCTCCACCTTCCACATTATTCCTGAACACAGGAAACTAAATTTTCCACACAGAATAAATGCATGTCTTATAGAGTTCATTACACTGGATTTATGTATACAGTAAAAAAAAAAAAAAAAAAGATAAAGACAAACCCTGGCTGGGCAGCTCAGGTGGTTAGAGCATCATCCTTGATACATCAAAGTTGTAGGTTCAATCCCTGGTCAGGGCACATACAAGAAACAACCAATGAATGCATGAATAAGTTGAACAACAAATTCATGTTTCTCTCTCTCTCTCCCCCAAATCAATTTTAAAAAAACATAAAGACAGCTGATTTTCAATTTAAAAGAAATTTCCTTAAGTGAGTAGCTCTTGCTTAGTGAATAAATTTATTTTGAATAAAGTGTTATTCTCTGTTCAAAAGTGTTCCTTTTCAAGGGGTAACAAATCATTTCTCTCATCAATTTATGTTTTTTTGCTTTTAGTGAAACTAATATTTCTGAACAAATTTCCTCTTTTTGCCTGAATGATCTAGAGGACTAGCCTACAAAGTGGGGTGGAAGCTACCCAGAAGTGTATATAATGAACCACTAGACTGTGGGAAGAGTATACCTATGTTTTGCTTTACAAATAATAAAAATTAACTTTTCTCATTATTTCATATAGGGACACACACTAGTGACTTCAAAGGTCTCACCCAAGTGTCACTCACTCATTCCCATGTGGTGAGCAGAATGCTGAGCGAGGACTGAGGGGTGAATATTGCCCTCTCTCTGGTACTTTGCTTTCAGCCTATACCAATATTTGACAGTTATGTTTTCTGGGTTAAGTGCCTTTGCCCATTATATTATCTAGTTTAAACTAACCTAATATAACACTCAAAGCCCAAACATAAGCTTAAAAATTTAATTCTGATAATGCGAGTGAGCAGTGAGAAAAGTGACGGCCCTCCAAGTCTAAGTTCTTTATGGGGCAAGATAAGTGGAAAAAACAGTGATAGTCAAAGAAAGTCTGAGAAAAAAATGCCTTCAAAATGTGGACTTCTATTCACTAGCATTAGCAATCAAACACACCTTAAATGTTGACTTTATATATACTACTTTGCGGCGTGTCATTTTTCCAACATTTCCAACTACCAAACCAAGTATTAATATTCACTGAACCTAACCACCTAATCTAGAATCAGATTTTAAAGTCACTGTATCACAAAACATTAAATTAGTAATGAAATTCAATATATTCAATGATAGCGGTTTTATTATTTGTAGTAGGAACAAATTTATTTTTGTGCAGTTAATAATATGATTAATTATTGTAAAGCAATCATCATTCTATTTTTATTCTACCCTTTGAATTTTTGCCATATTTTATTATAAACATAGCACATAATATAGCAATACTTGCATCTTTTTCACAGTACACTCTAAACTTTTACTGACGGGTTCATGAACCAATAGATTTGGTTATCCTTCAGTTAGAGAACAATTTACAGCATGACTGGGAAGAGGCATTTACTCTCTAGAGAATTTGGGGGAATTGTCTCAGGTTTCTCATCAGAATGATGGGAATAATAATAGTACCTAATACATATGATTGTAGTGAGAATTAAATGGGTGTGTATCTTTTTAAAAGTACTTGACAAATAGTAGGCATAATATCCATTTGCTGGATATCCATTCCTTCATTCACGCATTCATCTGTTCATTCATGCTGGTACAGCAGCATTACCCAAACTTTGTTCTAATACACTTTTTCTGGAAAAGTGTCTGTATAACTTTGAGCCATGCGGCAGACTCATTGTATTTGGAGATTTGCAAAAGAAATTATTATGTTAATGGTTTTTAAATTCCCTAAAGTAAATAAGCCTGTTTAATTTTTACTCAATTCTTTATTTCTCAGATGTACTTGACCCATAGGCTTTTATTTTTTAAGGAACACAGGAATGTGTATGTCTCAAATGCGGTTTGGGAACACTGCCTTTCTGATTATTTATGTCTCCATATTGTTCTGCTACCTATTGGACATGAATACTTCACTTACATGTAAGCAGGTCGATACAGTGTCTAGGTTCATGATCAGAGAACACGCATGCTTCATGTGAGTTCTGACTCTGATCACAGATCATAGCATGTCTCCTTACTGTGGTGCTTCACAGAAAGGAAAAGGAAACCAAGACAACTAACTCCGCAAGAGCACAGCGGCTTCATTAGGGAGGAGAGGGGGACTCAAATTCTCAGGCTGTTGAAACAAATGAACTTAAACATCCCTTGACCTCCCTGTTACAGAACATGAATCAGGTATGAGCATTGCTGAGCACAAATTTAGCAACAGACTCTCCAGGGAGAGTTTGCAGAGTACAGTACACTGCTGTTAACTCTCTCAGAAGAATGAGTTCCCATTTCCGCCTGTGCTGCTTAAGGTTAAAGTCAGCCCAGCAGAATCGCTGTTCCCCTTTCCTCATGGGAAAGCCACATTTCCTTCCAATCTCCTGTAAAAACTTCTCTAAACAGCTGTCGACATTAGCTAGCAAAACTTCTAACCCTTTCTGAAAATAGCAAACAAAGGACATGGAAACTTCGAACATCCTTATTTAAAATATCACTGAAAATTTTCTGGTTCTTTTTATTCTCTGTGTGTGTGCATATGTGCCCTTTTGATAACCATTCCTATATTCCCCTGGAAATTCATATTTCATCATTAATGTTTCTGAAAAAAGTGTTTCAATATTAGTGTTTCTGAAAAAATATGTGTAAGAAATAAAATGAAAAGCAAAATATAATGGAAGAACCTCCTTAAAATGTTTTAAGAAAACTTAATAGCCTTGAATAAGCAGAACTATTTCCAGTAATAACAATTTTTGGAGCATTTTTAAAAAATAAAATACAGCTTAAAAATATGTTTCATAAATCACTGAGATGTATAAATAAAGGAAGCTATCTATGTAACTTCCTAGATCAGAAAAGAAACCTTTTTAAAATTTAATTTATTCACTTGTAAGAATAAATACCAGTACATCATATCTGAAGTATAAATAATTATAAAATCACAAATAATTTATTCTTCAGAGTGGCAAACTTTTGAACAATTTCCAAATTTGTAACACTGTAAATAATATATAATTTAAGACTCTGTTCTTTAAGTTACAGAGATGATGAAAGTTATTTTTCTTGTGAAACGCTGTCATAACTAGTTTATAAATTTGCTCAAGTTAAAAGCCAGATATTTCATAATTATATGATTAATGAGTCTGTTTCTTTAGTTCATGGGTCAGATAGAGGTCTGAGTTAAAGATTTCCTAGGGTTTATGAAAAAGAAAATATATCCTTCCACCTCCTTTTCTGCCTAAAGCAAGCCGAAGACAGCCTTCCCTGGTTCCCTAACACAGTGGTCATTTGGAGATCTGGCCTGGAAAAGGTCAGAGCTGCTTATTTTCCCATGGGGAGTCTCCTACAAACTTTTATCCTGAAACTCAGAAATGATCATACAACTCTGCTGCTCAAAATTTTTCCATACCAGTACACGTCCTCTACAAGTTGACCCCTTCCCTGTGGTAGACTTAGACAGGAGCAGAGCGAGCACAGTAGGCCAGGTACAGGCGGTCACCAGGGCGGAAAGCCCCCGCTGCCTTGTAAGGGCAAAACTGGGAAAACAAGGACCTTGTTCTCAAGGTCACCTGTTCTCTCCTAGCACATCGCTGGTCATGTGGTTTGGACCCTCTTTGACCCCTCCTCCGCTGGCATATAGCTAGTCATGTGGGTTAGACCCCTTACAGGGGGAACAGAAAAGGGGCCGGAAAGTGGTCCTTAAACATTAAGCTCCCAGGACAATGAGGTTCTGACCCTCCTCAAGTACATCCAGGCCTCAGTTGTGTTTCAGTTCCAGGCCCAGAAAAGCAGCAAAACTGGACAAGCAATGCCAAGCTGGTCTCAGAACCAGCTGCATTATAATGAACACCTGCCCTGGTGCCAGCCAATCAGTGCAGACCACGACCCTGGACCCTGAAAGGACACACCTGGAACGCTGATGAATATTCAATTGAGATCCTCACTTGGGGCATTCCCTAAATTCTCCACCCTTAAAAACCCTTAGGACAAAGAATCCAGCATGCCCTACCTTTCCCCCTCAACATCATCTTCCCCTCAGGTGCTTTATTAATATTATCTTCCTCTCTCCTAAGCTCCAAAGGCCCTTCTTTTGCCTTTATAACTTGTTTCCTGAACCCATTTCTTCCACGGCTCACTTCTTCTTCCTCTGTGACTTTCTAAGTAAATGTTCCCTTAAGTGTGAGTCTTGTCTCTGAATTCTTTCCTAGCCAGGACTCAAGTACTGAGGTTGCCGAACCAAGTTGTGGCTGACTCTACCGGTCTGACACCTGGTACCATTCCTGCTGCCGCCAACACAACCATCCAGCTCTACCAATTACCACACAATTTCTCTCCTTCCCTCCCCAACTTCACCCTTCCTGCAGACATGCTAAGTTCCTGAACTACATTCATCAACTATTATTCAAACTGTTTTCTTGGCTGGGAATTCTCATGTTTTACTACTCTTTCATCTGTATCTTTAAATTCCACTGTGAAGCTCACACCCTCCAAAATGCCTTCCTGATACCCTCAGCCAGAATTAAACTCTGCCTTCTTTGAACTCTCATAGCACCTGTTTTGACCACTGGTAATCCTGGGATTTTTCCAGGATTCCAGCCTGTTTCCTTATCTCATCTTACTACAGATTCTCACCCTGGGTCAAAACACCTATCCCCATAATATAAGATCTTATTGAATTGAACTGATTCCAAAAGTTATATCTTCAGCCCCAACCACTTCTCTGAGTGTCCCACAAAAACCTGCTTCTTTGCCTGCCTGCCCTGTGTTGGATGATGCTATCTTCATCCGCCTAGTCACTCGAGCTATTTTCTAGAATTGCCTTTCACTCCTGTCTCTTCCCTATCCTTCCCATCCAGTGGGATGTCCCAGTTTGGTCCATATAATCTCACAAACAACCTCGGCATGTGTTTGCTTTTCGTCATCCTCCTGGTCCGTGCGTGACACCAGACTTTGTACATTTCTTGCCTGGATCACTGCACTAGGGCTCTTAGCTGGTTTTTCTCTTTCTAGTTAGCTGGTGCTCGCTTTGTCTTTCACTTACTGCTCAAGTTATCTTTCTAAAACAACAACATGAACGACATGGAAAATGTCATTTACAAAGTCAGAGAGAATTTGAGACCTGGATTTCAGACTAAGTGTATGACCTTGGGAAAGAGATGTCATCTCTTTAAGCGTCAGTTACTTAAAGGGCCAAGGAATAAAAGCCCCAGAGAATGTTTGTGATGACTCAACAGTATAATGCAGATAATGGTTTTAGGACAAAATTCACTCTACAAAAATACTCTATCAAAAAGCCTCAAATATGAGCTCTTATTACATTACTATCATCATCGTCCTTACCATCATAGTGCCTAGACTCTGTGGTGTTGAAAGGGTGAATTATTAACCATCATTAGATAAAAATGGCCTTTATTGAATAAATAAACTCTACAGAAGCAGACTGATTGCAAACAATGACTGCAAGATGGGACATTTACTATTTATACCTTTGTCTATAGTATTTTTTAAAATTTATTTTTATTGTGTTTTTTCCATTACCATTTATCTGCCTTACACCCCCTCCCCCCAGCAATCACCACCCTGTAGTCCATGTCCGTGAGTACTTTTTCCTTTCTGCTGGGTTCCTCTGCTCCTTCACCCCCACCCCCACCCCTAACAAGAGCTGTCAGCCTGCTCTCCATCTGTGAGTCTGTCTCTGTTTGTCTTGTCAGTTCGGTTTGTTCATTTCGTCCTAGGTCTCTCTGAATGGGCTGTCATACAGCCTGTAGTTGTATAGGAGGGTAGCTGCTCCTGTGACTCCCAAAGTGAATTCAACATATGTCAAGAACTTTATTTTTTAAGGCTCATCAATCCAAATATAAATCCCAAGTTACTTGAAATAAATCCAACTCTTTTGCTGTGATAAGGTAAAGAATCTCTGAGTATTTAATGTAAATTAAATGCTTTATTGCTTCAAAAATTAAAGTATTTTATTAACCGAAGGAAGAATTCAGGACCCTGTGTGACCTGGCATATTTCCAGATTTCTTTCTCTCTCTCTACTACTCCAACACAAACACACTTTTAATGTCACTACATGTAAAATCTTTTTTTTTCTTAATTTAATGTCTTTTCTTATGGGCCTTATGACTCCAGAATCCTCTTCTTGGGTACAAACTCATGGACATAGACAGCAGTGTGGTGATTGCTTAGGGGAGGTAGGAAAGGGTGAGAGGAGGTGGAGGAGGAAGTTGGGGGATGAAAGGTGATGGAAGGAGCCTGGACTCGGGATGGTGAACACACAGTACAATATACAGATGATGTGTTGTAGAACTGTGTATCTGAAACCTGTATAAATGTATAAACCAAGGTCACCGCAATACATTCAATAAGTAAATAAATTAATTAATTAAAAATACTACCAGGTACTGATAGATTTTAAAATCTATTCTGTCTATACCATAATTATAAGAAGTTATAATTCCTATGTTATCCAAACAGTCCAGAACACAGGGAAATTGAGGGCTGAGGGAATAAATTTTCCTAGATAATTTTTTGAAGCTAGCAAAACAGTAATACTCAACTACTCAACAAGAGAAAGATGTCTTGTAAAAAGAAAAGGATGGATTAAACTCAGTTATGGATATAAATGCAAAAATCTTTGAAATAATATTAGAGTATTAAATACATGATTGATTAAAACAAACAAATCATTACAATGTAGGGTTTCTGTCCAAAATTCAAGGTAAGTTCAACATATTTTAAAGGATAAAGCATGATATTGTTTTATATTTATAAAAAACACATTTAGTAAAATTCAATATCCACCTGTAATAACAAATTTAATTGGGAGTCCACAGAAATTTATTTTATAAAGAGTATCTATCTAAATAAATGGTAAATATTAAAATTAAAAAGTGAAACATTAGAAAAATTTTCACAGAATCAGAAACCTATCAAGGATATATTTTATATCCACTTATTCTTTCAGTGATTATCTGTTGAGTGCCTACTATGTGACTAGCCCTGGAGACTCAGTGGTGAGCTGGAAACCCCTGCTTACATTCTAAAAGGGAAGAGGTAAGATAATTAAGGAAAAGGTATATTAGATAATGATAAGAACTCGGGAGAGAAATAAAGCAGGGAAGGAGTATAAGAAGTGCTGGAGGGAATTGCGGTTGCAGTTTTAGAGAGTGGAGACCGAGAAGCCCTTCTAGAGAGAGTGGCATTAAATAGACATATAGAAGTGAGGGTAAAGATCATGTAGCTATTTGGAGGAAGGATTCCCAGGTAAAATGAAGAAATGGAAGGCTGTGAAGAGGAGCAAAGAGGCTAGAGTAGGGAAGAGGTGAGGGAGAAGAGGCCAGAGAAACAATGGGGACAAATCATTCAGTGCCCTGAACGCCATGGAGTGGACTTTGAGAGGAGCCTTTGTGGGGTTTGGAGCAGAAGAGTGACTGAAAGCGTCCATGTGTTGCACACAGACCAAAGGGAGTTAAGGGCAGAAGCAAAAAGACCGGTTGGATGACCAGAATGTAAAGTTGGAAAGAGGTAGAAGTGCAAGGTGGTCACAGTGGAAGTATAAGAAGTGGCCCAGTTCTATTTTGGAGGTTGAACTGACAGGCTTTCCCGATGGACTGCATGCATGGTATAAGAGGAAGAGGGGAGCAAAGAACATCTTTGAGATTTTTGGCCTTAGAAACTAAAAGAATAGAAGTACCCTGAGATAGAATGAAGTAAGAAAACCAAGGTTGAAAGGGAGTAGTCAGTGTTTAATTTTGGTCATATTAAGATTGAAATATCTGCCCTGACCAGTGTGGCTCAGTTGGTTGGGCATCGTGCCAAGTGAAAGATTGCAGGTTCAATTCCCACTCACTACACATGCCTCAGTTTCGGGTTTGGTCCCACGTCGGGGCATGTGAGAGAGGCAACCAACAGATGTTTCTCTCTCACATCAATGTTCCTCTCCCTCTCTTTCTCCTTCCTTTCCCACCCCCCCAACCTCTAAAAAAAATGGAGGTATTTATCAGATTTCAAGGGAGAATGTTGTGAAGGCAGTTGGATATAGGATTATACAGTTTAGAGGAAAGGTCTGTATTAGAGATATAGTTAGTGCATTGGGGTCATTGACATAGCAAATGTGTTTAAAGTCATGAGACTGAATAAGGGAATGAAGGAAATAATCCTGGGGCAACTTATTATTTACTGGTAGAGATAAAGAGAAGGAGTTAACAAAAAGTGGGAAGGAGCAACCAGAGAGATGGGAGAAGGCCAGTGTGATGTCTTGGAAACCATGGGAGGAAATTTTTTAAGAAAGAGGGTATAATTTGTTGGGTCAAATGCTACAGATAATACACATAAGATGAGGTCTGGGAATTAACCACTGGATTCAGCAATGTGTTGGTTACTAGTGATACTGATTAGAGCAGATTTTGGTGATGTGCGGGGGTTGAAGAGAAAATGGTAATACTGGAAACCGTAGTCATAAATAAGAAAGGCTTACTGTAAAGGGAAAGAAAAAAATGGGTTAGTAACTGAAAAAAGAATTAAGCTCCAGAATTTTTTTTTGTTTTAATGTAGGAGAAATGGTAGTTTAATATAGTAGAAATGCTACTGAAAATAATCCAATAGAGAGAAGAAATTGTTTAGGCAGGACAAAGGATTTTAAATTATTGTCTATAAGCAAGGACAGGGATTGATTTAGAAAGCAAGAAGAAATGTTGACCTCAGTTGGGAGCATGGACAGACATCTATCTACCTACCTAGCCAGCTAGCTACCTATCTATCTCTACTTACGTACTTACCTACCTGCCTACCTATGGAGAAAGAGTTCTTTCATGTAAATAGGCAAAAGATGAGACAAAAAGCATAAAATGGGCAAACAATGTGAAGTGATAAGTAAAAAAAATAAGTGAAACATGGAAAGATGTTCCAACTTATTAATAGTATAAGAAGGAAAAATTAGCTATCATTTATCACCTAAAAAAACTGGCAAAGATTAAAAATAAGATGATATCCATTGGTGGTGAAAGAAAAGTCCACAACTGAGGTGAAAATTTGTAGTTCTACAGAACTCTGTGAAGTACAAATAAGATCATGAGTCTGGTTGAAGGGTATACATAGAAGGTATTTAATATATAATTATAGTATATGATTTATGATCCCTAGCAGCACTGAAGCAAGGACTGGTCTCTCCAAATTAGGAAATGCATTCCTAACACTCTTAATTAAAACAAAAAAATTTAGCTCTAAGTCACAATATGCTGTTATAATATAAGCCCTTATTTTTATTTGTTAAGCTGTGTACTTACTTCTGCACCCCTTGGTTGTCTTATAATAAGGCCCTCAGGCATCCTCTTACTCTGTAGTTCTGTTTCTAACTACTGAGGCAGCATCACGCTTCAACATTCAGATTTTAGTCTGAGAGTGTGTACGAGCACGTTGCTGATGGTTTTCACCCACAGCATGGCTTTCCAGGTACTCCAAGTTTCGGGATACCCACAGCTATAGCAAACAAGAAAAAGATTTGCTTGGCCATTGATCTCATAATTATTATAAAAGCTATGGCAAGGTTCTGCCATCAATTTCTAGGTAAGGTAGAACTAATTAGAAAATAAGAATCAAGATTCCAGCCAAACTCACCTGCCAGGTCAGAATTCAGCCAAGTGTAAACCCAATAAAACATGATTTGCATTGAGCTGAAGGTAGTGACCAAAAGGGGAAAAAAAAGGAAATGACTACTCAGCTAATGTGAACCTATCACTCTTCCTCTTTTTTAAAAATAAAAGTCTGCTAGTAAATGATTCACTATCGTAGGCTCTCTACCGTATTTTTGTCAGGCATAGGCCCTAGTGAAAACGATACCTAATTTTATCATTATACCTTATAAAAGGAAACTTGATATCTTTTTTTCTTTCCTTAACCCAGGAACTTGATTGCCAAGCTCTATTATTGGGTGAGGGTTAGTCCCTAGAAGGCAAAGAGTTAAAGACATCACTTTAAATGACAAAAGCTAAACACTCTACCCCACTTTCGGTCTCATCTATTCATCCTTTTC
The DNA here is from genome assembly GCF_022682495.2 of Desmodus rotundus. Lineage (NCBI taxonomy): Eukaryota > Metazoa > Chordata > Mammalia > Chiroptera > Phyllostomidae > Desmodus > Desmodus rotundus. The sequence goes on along the minus strand of NC_071399.1, from coordinate 77,105,578 downwards.
ATTGTGACCGGTTTCAGCTTTCTAAGCTCTTCAACTACCTGCCCCTCATTTATATTCCTAGGCCCAGGCTGGTTATTTTGCATCTGTGTGCTAATGTTGATGAGCTTCCTTTCTTGGGGGGAGGGGGAGGAGGAAACCGCAGTGCTGGAGTGGGGGTGGGAGTGAAAGTGCTGGGTTTGCCCAGAGTCCTGCTGAATTTTAACCTTGAATGCCTCCTACAGAGCTCCCAACAAAGCCTTCCTGATTTTGAGAAATAGGACACCCTGTTAAAACTCCTGTGTTGACACACATTTGAACCAAATTGGTTAGCCAAAAGTGAAATGCGGATTTAGGGAAATTATTAGTTAGAATAATAATAACTAAAGAATAATAATGTGCAAGACCTTCAAAGCGTATGAATGCCTCAGGAGAGCTCTTATATAATTCATGAAAAGGATAGATTTACTGCTTTGATGGGGGGAGGTGGTTCAGAAAGAAGGAACATGTTAAATATTTCACCAAAATAAGACTGTATTTTTTCCCTTATTAATAGAATATGGGGAAACAAAATGTTCACAGATGATCACTTTAATTAAAATAATTCTATCAGACATCTTTGTAGTTTACAAACATTAACATCCTCGTTTAGTTACACCCGATGTTTCATTCTGTTTCTGAGGGCATAATTCAGTCTGACTAAATGAATGAAATACTTCTGATCTGCCATTTATAAAGCAACATAACCCTGCACTTTCATATTAGTAACAGAGTAAACGGCAGTGAAAAGAAGACAGCTCCATAAAGAATAATTAGTACATGTAGTACAGCTTTTAATTAACTAAAAGGGTTGTCAAAATACCCACTGGAAGAAGCCACCATGACCCACAATAGAGGTGTACTTATTAACCAGCAAGCCAGGGGAAACTTTTATTTTTCTAGAACTTTATGCAAATTGAGAATTCTACCGAAGGCATAGAATGTCACTAGCTTTGCTTGATCAGTAATCATTAGACGTCATTGTGTGGCCCTTTTTGAAAATGAGAATAAATTATGTCATTCAATATTTTTTTAAAAATTAAGATGCATTCCTGATAGTGTCTTTGAGGGAGAATGCCAAAGAATTTAGGGGAAAAAAAGTCATTCATTCAGGATATTGCGATTTAGTGAACAGAATTCTGAAGCAAAAGATCAGAAATCAGAGATCAATGTTTAAACTTTGCAGCTAGTGCAGGCCCCTCAAACACTGACTCTGACACTTGGCATGTCTTTGAACTCTCTGTCTTGGTTCTTTTATTCCTAAAATTACTTTAATTCTAAAAGAAAGAACAACAAAAATGCCAAAAAATTTTAAATAGCCTTAAAAATATCAAAAATGTATTCTTGTTTTTCTTCCAATGTTGTAAGTAGTTACTGGTTGATTTACTCCCATTTCCTCTGCAGTTTTATTTATTTAACCTAGTAATTAATACCTGCCCTCCCATGCTGTGTGTATTTTCACCCTATAACATGCTTAATAGACTCGTCTTGAATAGCAGGAGACTGTACAAAACAAATGCAGGAATCCACAATACAGGAAAACAAATAATGCTTAGACCCAGCCTTTGGTTAGCCTGACAGGCACAGTCTTCACGCACACCAGGAAGAAACGTGCTTCTTATCTAATCATCCCTGCCGCTCTGTGAGTAGAGTCTAAACTGGCCTCTGAAATGGATTTTCCCTGTCAGACCAGGTCAATGGTCTGACATTTGAAAGACCTGAAAAATGGCCATCTATTCATTTATTACTTATTCCATTATCCAAGCGTTAATTCTTGTTAACCCAGGTTCTGCCAGGCACTGTGTCAGGAAGACGTATTCGGTTATGGCATGACAGTCACGCACAGAAGGCACATACATTGTGGGGGAGAAAACATTCTTCTTTTACCCTTCTGAGTTCTTCGGCTGGTTTAACAATCAAATTAACACAAAACAGATTAACAGGGGAAAACAAATTACATATGTGGGGGGGGCACCATAAATGGATATGAGACCCAAGGACATGTCAGGCAATTGAGGTTAATATGCCTTTCTGAGCTAAGAAACGGGGTGGGGCCTGAGGGCTCAAAGAGGAGAAGGGTAATTCACAGGACGATGAGAAGACCAGATGGTTGGTAATTAGATGTTTCTCCTGACATGCAGGTAGGTCATTCAGTTAAAATTTATTTCTGGTAATAGCTCCCTTTCTGGGCCAGGATCCCTGTCTAGATTCTTTTAAGTAGTTAAGGGAGAAGCAGAAGATTTTCTTGAATCTGCTGGGTCTTGATCGTCTTCAGCTCAGATAATCCACATGCCAAAGTGGCATATTTTGGGGACATTTGCTTAGAATCCCTTCTATGTAATACCATTACAGAGTAAGTAATAAGCAAACCCTTAAGGATAGGTACAAGAAACTATGGAAGTTTAGAGAATAGATAACAACAAAAACAAACAAAACTGGAGATGACAGAGAAAGTTTGACAAAGAGTATTCTGAAGTTCACAGCCCAGATATTCCAGTATGTAAATTATGATTCCTGGGAGCATGCAATCTCTGAATCTCCTTCTTATAAGAAGTTACAAATAACAAAAAGGATAGCTTTTCAATTAACACCATGATGTTGGACTGGAATCAGAGTTATTAGAATAAACTCTGGATTTCGCCATAGAGAAGTGTAAATAGAAATAAAATAATATGTATGTACAAGGTCTGTCCAGAAAGTATCCATACATGTAATAAGAAAAATAGAGACATTTATTGAAGAACATACAAGATACAAGAAACAGTACATAAAACAATGATGCCTCAGTCCCCTTCAAAGTAGGCATCTTGGGACCTCACAAAGTTCTCCCAATCACCATCAGCTGACCTCTACGTATTTTCCTAAATCTCATCCACGGTCTGAAATCTTTTCCCTTTCAAAGGTGATTTTAGTTTTTGGAAAAGGAGAAGTTGCAAGGCGCCAAATCTGGGCTTTAGGGGCATTGAGTCACCTGGGTGATTTGATATTTCACCAAAACACCCTGCATGAGACAAGATGCATGAGCAGGCACGTTGTCATGATGAAGCTGCCAATCACTGGTTGCCCATAGCTGTGGCCTTCCAAATCCTTGAATAATTTCCATGGAGGAATGTTCAAGCTTAACACAAAATTTGATCCAGATTCATTGCTCTACTCACCCAGTCATTTTGAATGTGACAACCACACAGTACACATGCTCATGTACCAGCATCTATTGCCCCTACTGACTAGTACAGTGAAGTTGCTGTTCACACATGCACATTCCAGTCCACTTTCCTTGGCTGCCAGGTTACATGGAGGTCACACAAACAGTTCTCGTTATATTAGCAATGGTTGGACTTTTTCCAGAGAGACTTTGTCATTGATACTTACATTTATTACCTAATTCTTTGAAAGGGCCTGGGAACGATATCCTAATGGCAATAAGCACATCTGGCCCTCAAATCTGGGCTTCTGTTTTGTTCTCCGCACAAAGGAATGAGAGAACCTTGAAGAAATGGCTGATTCTGGGGCTGTTGCTCCAGAAAGCAACTGTACCAGAAAGTAAGAAAGTGAACAAAAACAAATGTTAAGATGTTACATGGACAACTGCAGCCAGCTTAAATAGGTTCCTATTGGCCAAAATAAAGGTAAAAATGAGTAATGATATTGAAGGGAACCAAAATTTTGCCACGCTTAACAGAAGACAGATTAACAGGAGAAAAACAAATTTAATTACATATGTACAGGGATGGGGGGGCCTTTTTAGGATATTGATTTTAAGCTTTTTATTACAAAACAAGACTCAGAAAGAAACTTTGACCCTCCCCCATTTCTTGCCCAAGAGATTCAGACAGAATCTGCTTGCGGACGTGAGCCTGGGCTTGATCACATTAAGAATCTTCACCCAGCATTAGTGTGGAAGACTCCAAGCCTGTGCCTCATTGTTTCCCAGCTTCCCAGCCAGAATTTTCCTGCCATATACGTTGCTCTTCCTCAAATCCATTCTCATTTCTGCAAACTAATACCTCATTACCCCTTCTTCCTGTGTCCACACAGGCCATGTGTACACAATGTTGCCTCACTGCCTTCAGCGTGTTCACACTTATGTGAATTCCCCATGCACGTGTGTTAAAGTTTGACTTTCTCCTGTTAATCTGTCTCTGCTAATTTGAGTATAAGCCCAGCTGGAAGAATTTAGAAGGCAGGAGGAAAAGTATTACTCTTTTTTAACCCCCCAGAATATTAATGGATTATAAATCATTGACTAAAGTACAATAGAAATCTATAATACTGACATTAATGAATACATGAATAAACTGAAAATTTAATAAGTAATAAGGTATTTCATCTCTTAAAATAATTTCCCCCATAAAATACTTTTAATTATAAAGGAACAAAAATAACTTCATAGGATGAAAACCTGTCAGACATCACTTTAATCAAGAGATGAAAGCGTAGCCCTGACTGGTGTAGCTTAGTTGCTTGGGTATTGTTCTGAAAAGCACAAGGCCACTGGTTTGATACCCAGTCAGGGCGTGTGCCTGGGTTGTGGGCTTGGTCTCGGGTCCGGGCGTGTGAGCGAGACAACCCACCCATGTTTCTCTCTCACACAGATGTTTCTTTCCCTCTCTTCTGCTCTCTCTAAAAATAAGTAAATAAAATCTTCTTAAAAAGAGAGATTAAAGAATATATTTCACACTACTAAACATGATACAATGAGAACACAGTATTACTTTTGTGATATGCCTGTCAAAGACACATAACTTGAGTCTAAACAATAGGAAACAACAGAAAAAGTGGAAATTGAGGGACAGTGTACAAAATAACTTGCCTATAATTTTCAAAAAACTGTTGTAGAATGAAGGAGATTAACGAGACCCGACAGCTAAATGAAATGTGTGATTCTGAACTAGATCCATTTCTCTTAAAGAATATTACGGGGTCAATTGGTAAGTGTGAAATTGGGTCTGAGGATTAGATAATGGTAATGTACCACTGTTAATTTCCTAATTTTGATGATTATATTGTACTTATATAAGACAATATCTTTACTTGCGTCAAATATACGCCTAAGTATTTGGTGGTGGTGGAACATCAGACCAGCGACTTACTTTCAAATGATTCCGGGAAAAAAGTTCTTTGTTTTGTACTTGCAACTCTTCTACATGTTTGAAATTCTCTTGAAACAAAGTTATGTTTTACACTGCTAAAAATAAGATCTGGAATTCTGTTGTCAAGTTGTCTTGGCTCAAATCCCAGTTGTCTCGGGTAAATCCTGTAACTTCTCTGAGCTGCTATTGCTTCTTCTGTGAAAGGGCTGCAAGAATCGTAAATTCTTAAGGAGGTTGTTTTTAAGTTTAAATAAAACAAGGCTTTCATCTAGTCTCTCTCTTGGGAAATTTTATCATTCTTCATTAGCGATTTTTTTCCTTACTTGTTTTCATGGAATAAAATGAAGGGTTTAATCAGTTCATGTGTAAATGATTACAAATTAGAATGCATGTAGAGTGCAATTTTTCAAATTGAAAGATGAAACATTATACACTGTTTAGTCACTTAATAAAGAATCTTATCATTCATCTTCAGTTTTGAATCCAAGATATTTTCCAGTTCAAATCCATCAGATGACTAATATAATTTAGTTTAACCGTATTAGGGTTGCATGTACTCGAAATTCCTCTATAATGACAATGCTGGATGCTGCCAAGCTCCAGTTGTGGAAATGTCCATTTATAAATACACATACACTTTTACTGCCAGAAACAGTCAAACATTATGGATATCACAGTGGCAGAAAATATTTCCAAATCAACAACAAAAAATGACAACATAAATTTTTGTATTCATAAAGTTGTAGACGCAACTGAGAAAATTCAACATAGTGAAAAAGAAAGATGTATTAGTTTTTTTAATTGATGCCCTGACAAATTACCACATAGTTGGCTTTAAAACAAAATCTTTTTAATATCTCACAGTTCTGTAGATAGAGATCTGGGTGGGCTTGGCTCAATTCTTTGCTCAGGGTCTCACAAGGCCAAAATCAAGGTTATCAAGGCTGGGCCCACATTTGGAAGATCAGAGGGAGAATTGCTGTGTAAGCACAAGCTCTTTCAGATGATTGGCAGGATCCGGTTTCTGGTACATGTAGGACCATGGGACCAAGGTTTCTGTTTCCTTCATGGCTGTTGTCTAATCATCACCCTCAGCAGCTCCCAACCACCCACACTCCTGCTCATGTAGCTTCCTCCACCTTCAAAGCAACAAAGGTCTGTCGAATTCTTTTGCATTTTGAATCTCTTTTCCTTTCTCTTCTGCGCATGTGGAGAAAGTCCTTTGCTTTTTAAGGGCTTGTGTGATTAGGTCAGACGCCCCTGGATGATGCCCTTTGTTCAAGGCCTACTGCACCGTATAGCACACCACCACCAAGGGGGTCATGTCTCATCACATTCACGGGTTCCAGCAGCTACGGTGGGGTCTTGGGGGCCGTCTCTGGAATTTCAGCCTCCTGACATAATTTATTCTGAGGATGGTCTACATAGAGTGGGGAAAACAAGTAATACACTGTTCTGTAAGATGATATTTAATTTTTAACAGGTAATTTAGAGGCATATTTCCTTGAGGTGTTGGTAACATCGGAATAGACACAGATTGTAAGTTAAGAAGACATTGAACCAGTTATAAAGAGAATCATCCTCAATGTTATTTCTCTAGTGTCTGTATGCAACATAGGTGTTTGTAAAGACCTTTGAAATTACAGACTCTAACTATGCTCCTAGAGACAACCAACCCTTATTTCAACTTTACCTTAGGACTTTAGGTTTAGTTAAAACAGAACTACATAGTATTACATATTTAATGTCTCGCACATCTTCTCTGGTTCCCATTCTTAACTGCCACATTGGCCAAATTATTCTGTACCTAGACCTAAAAGGCAGGGGGCAGAAAGGGTGGATCACTGGAGGAGTGCTGAAGGTGATGCTAGAGTCACCATCCTCACTGCTGTCCCTGTCAGTTTTGTCTTATTGTCACAATGAGGAAAGTATCGAAACTTTTCACAGGATCGTGCATTAGAACGTGGAAAACAACTAAGCCGGGCAATTACAGATGCATGGAGTAGTGCAAACAGCAGCCCTTAATATAAACAGTAACCTGCATGTTTACATGCCTTCATGCACACCCGCCAAGGGTGCCTGAATCTGGCCGGCCCCTCCCCCATGGTTCTATAGCTCAGAGGCTTGGCTTAGGTGGGGTTGGAAATGCCCTAGAATGGCTCTTTGTTGGTTTTCCCTCATGCTGGAGCCTGGTGTTGCTGTGAAGCAAAGTGCTATTGAATTTTCTCACTCAGGCAGAACACTCAACAGGAAGGAAGGAAGCGGCCATTCTTTCTGGTCCTATTGTCTGACCACCCGGCTTAAGCAATCAAACAGCTCTGTGGCCATAGCTGGGTGCTTACAAGCCTGTTGGGTTTTTTTCCCCCCTGCTAGGCACTGGGGAAGGGACCAGCAATGGATGGAAACTGGCTCTTTATGGTTTTCATTAATTTTTGATACAGTCTAATGGCATGTTTTCGTGGCTCATTCTCAGGTACTCATTTTCAAATAGCAAAGTGGAAAGAGAGTCAACGTGAATGAAAATGTATACATTTTGGAAGCTGGGCAGCTATAGGCTGGGATTTCTCTATAAATGTCTTGTGAAAATGAGAAAAAATAAACATTTTATATCACTAATAAATTTAATAGATTAGTCATCATTTTTGAGTGATAATGTTTAATGTGCTTCTAGCCTTCTCTCTTTATCTTTGCTGCCCTTCATTTTTGCTTTTTTTTAAAAAAAGTTAATGAAATAAAGATAAAGATCCTGCCTTGTTTACTTCACAATGTTAGTGTCATAAGCAAATGTATAAATAACTACTTAGAAAAATAGTGCAAAATTCTAATATGCAGTATCAGGATTCTTCCGAGGAAAACACGTCTAGTTAAATGAATATCTAATGTGAGAAAGAAAACAATAAAAACTAAGCATTATTGAATAAAAATAATAATTTTTGGTCATTTCTAAATTATTGACATCTACTTCAAAGTCTGAAAAGTTTCTGCAGAAAATTATATCTTTGGGATTTCCATAAGGAGATAATTAGTAGGAATCTATGCTTGGCAACAAATACTAGTAGGGTATAACAATTTTTCTTCTAAGCATAATTCTCAGTTTCTAAGTGCAGCTTTAAAATGTGTCTATTAAAAGACCCAAACCTCATTTGATTATTATTCTTCTACATATTAATTTTAGGGGAAAATGCACATTTAAAAATCAAATAAAATTTAAAGCATAATTATAGTTTAATTTTGTATGGGAAATGGTGCCTTTAGGAAAATGAGCTTTAACTTAAACTTTTTTTTGACAAGAGTCCTAAGTACTGTAATGATCCCAGTTATTTCTTAGGAAACTCAGAAGTCATGCAGAGTTTAAATTACCTCGGGTTATTTGGGAAATGAGTCTCATAGCCTCTGAGGAAACTATGCTAATAATAAGTTGTAACACCGAAATGCTGGAGAATGGGAGCAGCTTTTGAGGAGTGAGTCAGTCATCAAGGCTGGGGATGTCCTTTAAGGAATACACTAAGGAAATACTTTTAGTTGATTTGGAGGAATTTTTCCTTTCTAGGGACCCAGTGTCAGGGTGTACCTGCAGCTAGTCTGCTCATCTAGAGCCCTAGCATGCAGAACAGAGCTCTGGTGGGCGTGCTGAGATATCACCTGCTGGTCTTGGAGCCTTTCCTCTTTGATTTGCCACTTTTAGAAGTTGAGCAGTGGTGCCAGGCTCTTCTTCTTGACTGTGTTTGCTGTTCTTCTCAATAGCAATTTAGTATTGGCTCTGTCCGTGTAATTTTCCCAAGTAGAAGTCAAAAGCAGTTCTTTAGAAAAAGACTGAGGACCCTTAAGTGGAGAATCTGTTTCATCCTACTCCTTCAGGATATCCTGATTAGAAAGCCAGGGCCATCAGAACTGTGAAGAGGGCTCTCAAAAGATGACAGCCTGATAGGGATTTGGAGAGAATAATAATCTCTTACATGTAGGTTAGGCTCAGATAGTCCCTTGTGCTATGATTTATAGGGGGGTGGGGGGCTTGGAGAGCAGCCAACCCTCAAAAAACTATTTACCCAGTTAACTCTTTGTCAAAACTTCATTGTTTTGAGGTTATTCCTTTGGGTTGAAATCTCTTCTTCCATTAGAATGAATTTGTTTTCCAGGCTGTCTTCTAGGAGTCAGTCAGTGTGAAAACACCCGAGCTTGCAGAGTAATGGGAGAAGTTGTGTCGAAAGGGAGAACGGTCACCCAAGACAAAGGAGAGGCATTAAGAATGACAGATTTTTTACGTTGCTGTCTATTGTCCCTCATCTAAAGCTTCATTCCCTAGAGTCTTAGGTGGGGAAGTAGAAATGAGAGATGATGACAGTGGTCGCAGTAGGAGTGTTCTATCGTACCACAGACACGACACATCTTCTCCCCCGGACGTGGAGACCGCACATCAGCACAGCATCCCATTGAGAGTGATCTGTGAATCTCTTATGACGGGGCAATTCCATTTCTATTGAATTGCTTTCTTGGCAACTACTTTACTCATGATTCACAGGAAGCCTGTTTTCAACTTATAAAACATTTAATATGAAATGCTTTCATCTTCCATGTCTATTAAAAAATAAAAACAATTGAGCACTTTCGGCTATCCCTCCAGGTAGCTTTATCCCATTTCCCCTAAGCAACACTCTTGTCTGGGGACAAGAATAAATTAAATACAAATAATTAAATGAAAATATTAGATTGGCTGCTTTAGCAGAGATAAAGACAAACTAAACTCCCACCCTGTCTCTCTCCCCCCACAAAAAATAACCAAAATCACAAGGCAGCTTCCCTTCTTAAGCAAAACCTCACCATGGTGAGTTATTCAGGCGAACAAGTGCTCTGACCCACGAAAGGACATTCGCATTCTCTCACCTTCATCGGCGCTCAGACACTTCGCATGTCCTTGACTTTTTACGACGGCTCTCTCCTCCACCCCTGTCTGTGCAGCGTTCTACAACCGCTTCCTTTGCTCTGTTCCCATGCCGTGGATCAATGAGGAAGTGTTGGCTGAACTGTCAAAATCCCTCTCCTTCTCCTAAACACTTTTCATTTATAGTCCATGTTATGACTATAATTTTTTTTGTTTTCTGCCTCTCCTGTAACCTTTTTGTGCCCAATCCTGTTCTTTACCCTGTCAGCCGTCACTAAACATGTGAGCTTAGTACTTGTTTCCAATAGTTGAAGGATTTTCGAATTTTGTTTCTCGTTAGCTTTTCCCTTTTCTACTTCCAATCTGCCAATGTATTGAATTTTGTTACAAATTAATGAGATAAGCATGGTTTTTCTACCCTCCCTTCCGATACATATACAGACACTACAGCACCCAACAGGAAGGATCTCCCACCATATACATATACATATACATATACATATATACACATTTATTTATTTATTTGATATTTCACTTTTTATTTGCTTTTACAACATGTGTTCAACTTGATTCTCTCCTTTCCCCTTGAACAACACCATTATAAAATATTTTATGTCCTCCAAAAGAATTCTACATGGAACACAAGTCATAGAACACCATATATATGAGTGCGTGATCTTTTCTTTACATTTTATTTTTTCAGCATAAGATAGTTTTTATGTTTGATACTTCTTTCTCAATATTCATTCTCCCATTTATTAACAAATATCAAGTACCTTCTATGTTCAATGAATTATGATAATTATGAGGAGACAAATATGTCTAACACATAACTATATGCTCATAGAACCTCCAAACCAGGCATAATTAGACATGAGCACAAACAATTTCTATTTAAGGAAGAAGAGATACATTTATTTATCTTTTCCAATAACCCTGGAGAAAGTGAAGTGTGGGAATAACAAAGATTGTGTATCGGTATAACAGAAACAGTGGACATTAAGGGGAAAGAGCCTGGAGACTAAGCCAACTAAGTATAGTAAGGATGTACAAGCCACAAAGGGATTGGCATGTTGGAAGAATAGGTAGGGGTTTCTTCAAAGAAGATACACAAATAATCGATCAGCACATGAAAAATGCTCAACATCAGCATTCACTGGGAAAATGCAGATCAAAACTACAACGAGCTACCACTTTATACCAACGAGGATGTTGAAAACAAACAAACAAAAAACAAAATGGAAATACAAGATGTTCATGAAAAGATAGAGAAATTAGAACTTGCAAACATTTGTGGTGGGAATTTAAAACACTATAGTCTCTGTGGAAACCAGTTTGATGGTTTCTCAAAAGGTTAAGGATAAAACTACAATATTATTTATCAATACCACTCCTAGGTATATATCTAAATTAAATGAAAACAGGAATTTGAACAGATATTTGTATGCCCAAGTTCATAGAAACATTATTCATAATAGCCAAAAGAAGAAAACAACCCAGCTGTCCATCAAAAGATGAATGGATAAACACAATGTAGTCTATGCATATAATGGAACATCATTTGGCCTTTAAACAGAATGAGATTTTGATATATGCTACAACATCGATGGCCTGACATTATGCTTAGTGAGATGAGCCGGACACAGAAGGACACATATTGTTTGATAGCATTTATATGTAGGATAGGCCAATCCAGAGAGTCAGAAAGTGGAATAGAGACTACCAGGGGCTGAGCGGAGGTGAAATGGAGGCATCGTTGTCTATTGGGTACAGAGTCTTTGTTGAGAATGATGAAAATGTTTTGGTTATAGATAGTGGTGATAGTTACACAATGGTTTAAATGATAAATGTTGTTACATACATATATTTAAACATAAAAAAGTTCTAAAATAAAATGAAAACAAAAAAGAACAGATAGGGTTATGGGAACAAGATACCTAAAGAGAAGGAAAAGCAGGTCTCGTAGGTTTAAGAGAGGAAGAAAGTTTTAAGAGTTCAATTATTATTTTAAACAAAAATGATTCTGTATATGGTAGGGTCACATAAAAAATGAGTGGAAAGAAAGTAATTGTAGAATAGTTTTGGGGGTGAAATTTCCAACACTGGGTACAAAAATGAGTATCGTACTGGGCCTTGTAGCGTGACTGCTGATGGCCCACAGCTCACCCCTTCTCTAGGCATTGCCTTTAGGGGAGACCCCAGGAGAAGTCTGCATGTCATCATTGCTCTCTGCAAGTGTACAGAACCCTGGTTCCCGTGTCTTGATCTGGAAGAACTGGAGGCCACCCCTCCAGAGCTCCAGGGAGAACTGGTTGAGGTCTCTGTCACAACCGTTGTAGAGTTTCCATTTCTCCTTCTGCCCAATCCTGCGTCCTGCGCTTTTTCAGGTGTTTTTCTCTCCTGTACATACCAATAAACCTCCTGCACGGGCATCTGCACTTTAGAATCTGCTATCTTGGGAGTGCAACTAAATCAGAAACTGGGTTTCAATCCTAACCTGGTAAAAAATATACATTCCTTTTGTGATGCATTTATTTTGAAAAATGCAGTTTTGCCAAATAGGATTTTGACAGCAGGATAGACTAGATTCGATTTTATTTTTTAACACAGTCATCAACATTAATTTATGACTTCTATTCAGCTAACACTTGTTGACCACCTACTATGTGCAGACTTTGTACCAGGAGAACAGTCAGATATATGAATTAGAAAGTTCAATGCAGTCTATTAAATAATAGAATATCATTATTCTTCTACAAATTGTAAGCAGTAATTTGCCTCAAAATTGGATGCTACTTAAGGTTGTTACAATTTTTTATTTTTTCTAATTCCAAAGGGTCAGAATTTTCTGTTAAAATTATCTGCTGTTAGAAAGCTAATAGGAACGGCCTTTTATCAAAGAGAGACAATCTAGACAGCCCTAGGGAGATAAAAAAAAATCATAAACACAGAGGACAACAATTATTCGACTATGACTTTGGCATATTTGTAGATTGTTACCACCAAAGCTAAACCTGGACATCATACAATTTTATTCTGGCATCAAGGAAAAAGCTATGTTAATGATTTTGTATATTCACTAAAAATATTTTGTCATGACAAATTTCAGACATAATCAAAAACTGATAGGAAAACATAAGCAATCTTTCTATACCTATAACCAGCTTCCCTCAGGGCCAATCTTGTTTCATTTATACCCGTATGCTTCCCCTCCTCTCACGTTATTTCAATGCAAATCTCCCCCACTATATGGGTACACCTGCAAGCGTTTCACTGTCTCTGTAAAATCTAAGGACTTCATGTGTATAAATATTTTTAAACATTTAGGGGAATATAGTCACTGTTTGAAAATTTCTGGTAGTGTCATCTAGAAATTAGAGGCAAGAAAGAGTAGTGTTCACTCTGAGTGAAAACTGAAGTCAGTACAAATTCAACATTAAGAATTAAGTTACCTGTCTGTAGAAGAAAGATATATGGTGAGATGTTTGTGGAGGAGTTGCCCAGAAGATCGAGCAACTTTCACATCCAATTCATTGAGAACATGTTGACTGGATATGGAAAGAATGAGATTTGTAGGTGTAGAGGGCCAAGAAGGGGCCAGCTGCATGATGAAGTCAGGCTTTATGTGGGCCCTGGAGGACTTAGGCTATTTCTTATAGTAAGATAGGAAGATCTAAAGGGTATTAAGTAGAGAAGGGACATAATATCGCTTCATGATAAAAGGATTACTCTGGCTGCTTCTACGTTGAAAACAGGCTGTAGCGGTCCTGGGGAGGAGACGCAACCAGGAAGGATGAAGTTTCTCACACTTTACAGTGCACACAAATCATGTGGGTCTTGTTAAAGTTCAGATTCTGTTCCAGTATATCTAGAACAGAGACTGAGATTCTGCATTTCTAACCAGCTCTCAGGTGATGGCCATGCTCATTGTGTGTAGACCAAACCGTTCTTAGCACAGAGTTAAGAGATGACTAGAGACACCAGGGTAATAGAAAGATGGCTCCAAATGGCAGAGGTGGAAAGTAGTGGGGTTGTAAGAAGTGGTGGGGCGCTCCATTTATTTTTTTAAATATAACTAACAGGACCCCCCTGATGTTTGGGATGTAAGGTATGAGAGAAGACAAGCAAAACTCACTCCAGAGGTTTTGGCTTGAGACAGCTGGAGGGAAAGAAAAACATGTAGGAGGGGCAAGTTTTGGCAGGAAATCAGAAATTTGATTTTTGACATCTCAATCTTGAGATGCCTATTCAACATGCAAACGATGATGAGTAGGTAATTGGGTACATGAATTTGAAGTTCAGGGGTGAAGTTGAGACTGCAGCTGAAATTATGAGTCTAAATATGATGTATAATGCCGTGAGAATGGAGATCAGTCAGACAATGAGTGCAGACAGAAATAAAAAGAGATTCTAGGAATGAGTCTTGGGACCATACCACATTTAGGGGATAAAAAGATAAAGAACTGGCAAAGAACACTGAGAAGATGCAGCCCTGAATGAAGAAATCCAAGACAGTGTACCCTGGAAAACAGCGAAGACAGTGAAATCAGCAAGACAACGATGCAGCTAAGAAATGTCACATCATCAGGCTCAAACCTAGGGCGTCCCCATAAACAAACTTAATTTGGAGCATTTTAATTGAAACTGAACTTCTGAGTCATGAAGCTGTTTCAGGAACAGTTTGAGAAGGAGAGACTACATATTTATAAAGCTGACGCAGTATCTAAGGAGCTATATCATTTGTACTGAGTTAGTCAATTCATTGAAACAACTAAACTTTAGTAAAAAAATTGGTTTGAGTACTTTTCTTATTCTTAGAGACACTGCTTACATTCAGTAGTCATATTGGCATCATGCATAACTTAGAAGTAAAACATATTTTCCTATCTGGAAACAGGTAGCTTTTTATTTTTTGTATCACATGGTGTGTTAGTACCGATGACCTCATATCTCTCTTGACTTCTGTGTAATCTTGAGCTCATCGCTTGCCTCAGTTTCCTCACTAATAGTGGGAGAAACTAATTCCTACCTTATCTAGGTTACAATGAAATAAGATAACAGGTCTCTCTGGAGAGACATCAGTATTACACAAACAGGAAATGTTTGTGGAAAAATAGTAGTAAAAGGATTCTCTTGGCCCAGCTTCTCAGTGTAGGTGATACATAACTGTATCTTATGGGATTAGTATTTTTTTCTAATGTTGTATGAAGGGCTGGGATGGGACTATCTTAAAGGTATTTTTCCTTTACTCACTTTACATTTCCTTTTCCTTTACTTACTTTATTTACTTTACTTTACATTTTGATCTATATAAGTGACAATTTCACATGCTAATTAGGTTCCAGCTAATTCTTCAGGGTTTTTGGTAGTAAGAGAGAAAATATTTCATGTTTTAGAGTCAGCTGAGTTTTCTACCATATTCCCAATATAGCAAATAAAATATTTCTAAGTCTTAAATGGGAGGTTTCCATGTTTATTTTCTGTAGCCAAAAACAAACTCTGTCCACTCCTGTTGCTGAGTCTAGAAGATTCTTTTTTTGGTGCCCCAAATTTATAATAGGAAGATGGGAAATGAAAGAAGGAAAAGGTGAGCGGCAGCAGCAGCAGCAGCAGCATAAAGGCCATTTCTCTCTCCCTTTATTGCCCTTCCTTGCGCATCACTTCCCTTCCTCTCTTTTTAAAAACAATTTAAAAATTTTAGTTTTATGTGTTCCACACTGACAATAGCAAATTGCAGAAAACAATTGGTGTACAATCGGGAAAAGCTGTGACAACAAACAGGTCCAAAATCTCAGTAATTCAACAACAAAAACTTTTCTTTCACAATAACCCTACAGGTTCAAGTTGGCCTGCAGAGGACCTTTACTCAGGGTGGTCACTCTGGGACTCGGGCCCATGGAAATGCCAGCAAGGCATTGGGAAAGGAACATTGAGAATCTCCCATGGGCTTTTTTCTTTCATGGAAATGACACAGACTACTTCTTCACACACTTCCTTGACCAAACAAGTCATTCTCTGTTCCTAACTTTCCATGTGCCTGGAAGAAGGAGCATTAGAACATTTGTGGGCGTCCCTAGTGACTATCGCTAACATTCGATGAAACACGGGGGTGATAATAATAGCTCTTATTTCATTGATTGTGGGGATTTGTACCCTACATAAGCATAGAATAACATCTATTCTAGGAATTAAAACTTTAAAATCATTTAATTTATGCAATACATTTTTTTTTAGAGAACTGACAATTTACATGGAGACCATGATTGGCTAATATGTTGTCTGGGAGACTTATCCCCCTGTCTCAGTTATGCCATTCTATCCCCAGTTCTCTTTCATGTTCACAAAATCATTGATATGGCCAGACAATTTTCATGTTTAAACAGTTATTTACTTCCCTTCATTGATGAATATAGAGCTTGGAGAGGAAACATCTATTTTATCACTCTGAGGACACACATCTAAATATTCAGAATATCTTTTCCTAGCAAAAATTGTTTAAATGGGATATTAAATACTCTTGCAAAGGACATTAGATGGTATTTATATGATATAAGTAAAATAGCTGAACTTTGCCATGGTTATCCAAGTTTTCGAAAAGCCATTCCACTAGTGAGTTATGTAGATAATAAAAAAGCCATCTCTGGTGTGTGTTAACTGAGATATGCCTCTGGAAAACTTTGGTTGGAGTAGATTAAGCCCAGAACAGGTCAGAATTAGACAGCAGGATGAAGTCAGGCCTGGTCCTACCACCACAAAGAAAGTGCGGTGGTAAAATAGAGCAACTGTGCATGTTTCATCCATATAGATAATACCAAGCTTGATAAAGTCAGAAAAAAGGCAGGTTTTACTCAATGCATTTCTTTTGGACTGAATTGTCTCAATAATTGTCTTAACTTTCCACTTCACTTAAGGAGTTCTTTCTAAAGCACAGTTGCGGTTTGGCGAGTAGCCAATCTTTTGGACAGTAAAGTAGACAATTCAAGTTTTTGATGGTACTTGGGATAGCTGGAAGTTTGGAGACCTGCCTGGAGTGACGACAGCAAGAACTACTAAGCCTTTGCACGCCTGCAACTGAAGGGTTCGGATGCTCTGTCTGGACGCTCTTCTCCGGCAGTCTCCTTCTAGTCTGATCCCGTTTTTCCAGGTTATGCTAACCTGATGAGAATATTTTATGTGGTCATAAAATATTCAAATCCTAGCAAAGCTTATTGTTTTTCTACACTATATGAGATATGGAAGGGGATTCAGATATATTATAAATATAGCAATTTGTAAAACCAAATTAGAAAATAATAATTTTACTAGCTGCAAAATCAAGGATAAACATAGCCACATATAAAAAAAATTAAGAATCTGAGGGTAACAGAATTTTGCTACGTCGAGAGGGGGAAAACCATATTCTCAGGAAGTAAACATTGTATTAAGTTTTTTTTCCCAGAACCTAAAGAAGTTTACAGTAATGTATTTTATTCTCAGAAGTTAATAAAAATAAATCATACCATTTCCAAAAAATACAGTTTAAAAGTTGTATATACAGAAAGGACATACTCTGTCAGCAATTATTACCAAAACAAGAATTTATTGCCTTGAGTGAAAAACAAAACTGGAAAATTGAAAAACTTTGGAATCCAGATTTTTCTTTTTCAGCTGACTATGAAGGATTAAGTATTCCTAACGATCCATTTAGAGATCCTGTCAAATTTAAAAATTAACTTTTTAAAGAGAAAAGCTCTTTCTTTTTACTGTGCAAAGTTCTTAAACGATGGTAGGATTGGAAAAGAAGATCAAATATAGAACAACATTGTTTTACAGATACAATTTTTTATTGCCCAAAATGAATGGACTGTCTGATTTAAATTCTTTCAGAAGAGTGCCCTTTGAAAGATGTACATACAGCTGCTACTGGTCTGTAAGAAGCTCTTCTTTTGAATCAGAGAAAACTTTATTGTCCTCGAGCTGGTGGGGCTTCCCCCCCACCCCCACCAAGTAATCTTTTTATTCCTTTCTTGCAATTGAAGATGCAAGTCAACATGTTCCTTTATTGTGCGCTAATACACTCAGATTTTTATAAAAAGCAGATGTTCTGAGTTTCAAATTTGAAGCATATTGTTAAGAAGCATCCTTTTACTCATTTTTTTTTTCTTCCTTGTCCTCCCTTGGCCCTTTATTCTATTTTCAATTCCTTTTATTATTCACATATCTTTTCATAGATTTCCGTCCATCGGAAGATTATGGTCTTCCTACATTAAACCACTTAAATCTGTTCTAAGAAATGCTTCCAGGAAATGCTTCTTTTCCGTGGCTAAGCAGGACATTGCTCTTGACATGACTGAGTCTAAGTTCCCCCCTTATTCTTTTATGTCACTTTTATTTGCTCACTGTCCACATTTTCCCCCAAATGCCATTTTACGGTTTGCTTTCAGCATAACATTGTCAGTATTATAGTACCTGTTATGTATGGGGTGTTTTACAGCTTTATAAAGCACTTTCATTTCTTTGGTTTATTTATTACATTTGCTTCTTCTAAATGGACTTGTCAAAACTTTTTTGGTGTGGAAAAATGACTCATGAAGGAGGCATATACATGTTGCTGTAGACCATGTAATGCCAGAAATAGTTTTAACTACTTTCAGAATTACATTGATCCTTGAGTTTAAATTATTTTTGAAATACATTAATCTTGGAATTTAAAGCTATAAAGCATTACGGCTGTTATTATCATTTTTCAGCCTAAAGTTGCTTTAGATAATGGTATGATTTTTGTCTTTTTTCTTACAGACTGATGATTAGAGATATTATGAGTTTCAGTTTGGAAGAACTGTGCCAAGATGTTAGCTTTTTTAAAAGATAGATTTTTCTTGGGGGATATTTCTGGCTATGTATATGAGATGATCAGACGCCGGATCTATTTTAATGTGAGTGCTGAAACAATGATTGTAATGTTGATTTCTTTGTATCCCAGCAGGATTATTATCTTCTTAGTGCTAAAGCGTAATATGTCCTTAGTGAGGAAAAGTAAACATTTCTTTTTGCATTTCTTATTAAACAAAATTACTGTACTTCAATTTTGATTGCAAAGGCAGAAAAAAGTGAATTTTAGGTTGTTCATAGTAATGAACACAGCTTGTGATATTTCAGAGATCATATATTTCACTAAAATTTGAGGAAAACATTTTTAGAGCTGAACTTGTTACGTCAAAATTTCTCTTTAGACACTTGAGCTGTCCTGCCTATTAGAGTTTGTGGGAGATAGAATTACCCATGACGATATGAGACCTTTGGATTGTACTTTTATTATCAATTTTTGAGCATTTTCTCTTATTTTACCCTCATAAGAATTTTCTGAATTAGGCACTGTGTTAGAAATTATTCTCAACCTTAGCACCTTAAGATATTTATCTCACAGTTTTTTGAGTCTGGCATCTGAAAGCAGCTTCCCTGGTTGGTTCTGGCTCAGGGTCTCTCTAGAGGTTACAGTTAAGATACCAGCTAGGGTTGTGGTCATCTTAAGACCTGACTATCAGACGGGGTTGAAGGATTTAGTTCCAAGTCCATTGAAACTAGATCCAACAAGGTTATTAGAAGGCTTTCCTTTCTCACGTCTGTTGGCCAGAGTCTTCAGTTCCTTGCCATATGAGCCTCATCATAGGCTGATTCAATGTTGATGGCAACTGGCTCATTTCAGATGAGATGAGAGAGAAAAAGAGAGAGAAGAGAGGGAGGAGGAGGAGGAGCAACAGGAGGGGGGACAGGAAGGGGAGGGGGGCTATAAAGAAGACAGAGCAACAAAGGCAGAAGAGACAAAATCCTCAGCCAAGACAGAGGCCATAGTCTTTTCTTATAACCTAATATCCGAGGTGACAGACGTACCATTACTTCTGCTGTGTGCTGCTGGTCACACAGACCTCCCCTGGCACAGTCTGAGATGGGACTGCTTATGGCTATGAATACCGATAGGCGATCAGACAATGAAAAGATAAACCAGCTGATGCCCTGGGAATCCACTGACTCGCTGTAGATCGTGCACATAACTTTGTGGCTTTGACTGTGACAGTACATTTTCCACATGAGAATCTCATGCTCTTTACAAGTTTTTGCTATAATTGTTGGTTCCTACATTACGATAAAAATGTTCAAGTTAAAAAAATTAAGTTACTGGATTCCAGTAGATTTTTCCAGTTCGTGATTGGCTGGTTTTTCAAACAAAGCTAGAGAACCCAGCTGCACACCTGCCATTCCCATCAGCCACATTGTACTAGGGCACCACTGAGATAAAGAATACACTGCCTCCTTTATGACGTTTGGACCACACTCTCTTCCCTAGTATCACCTTGCCATTAGCCAAACCAGGAACTATAACATGGAGAGCTGTGACTGCAAAGGCCCTCTATCTCAGGCACGCAGAGATTTGGAAAAGTTATATGAGAGACCAAAATGAGTGTTTTCTTAGCAAGAGCTTCAATGTGGTTAAAGTTTTTATTTGCAAATCATTAAGTTAAAAATATGCGGTAATTATCAGGAGAATTTTCTAAATTGTTCAGGCAAGCAATTAGCAAAAGCCTGTGTAACTAGGAGCTTACAACATTCAAATTGATCATATATTATTTTCCGTCATAAGATTGTTACACTCAATACACTATTAGTCATTGTTCTTCCTGCTAAGATTTTTCATGAGACCTTAGCACGGGACCTGTGGTCCTCTGGAGTGGGATTTCTAACTCTCTAAACAGCTTCCACCCCTCAGTTCCTGTGACCCATATGTGATGATCCCTAACACTGAAAGGATTTCCATGTATCTCTGGTTCTTGCCGCTTTCGCGAATGCACGCATTTATTCATCTGACAGATGCAAAGCACATGTACTGTGCCCAGCAAAGGGCTGGAGGATAGGAGACCATGTGAAGACAGTGGACCAGCTTCCTCCTCTTGTGGGTTTCTTAATTTCTCTGTAGGAGATACTCCTAAAGAAATAATTATAGAAAAATTTATGAAATCATAATTGTTACAAATGGTATGAAGGAAGACTGTTACAATATCATACAGGAGGGGATCTAACCTAATAGGGAGGGACGTTGACAAAGTCTTCCCTGAGAAAGATTTTAATGTCTGAGGCTTACCTGAGGCTTGGCACTGGCAGAGGCTCGGGTATGTTTAAGAATGCTTTTTTTATATGCAATTAGCTTACAAGTGGAAATTTCCACAGCCAAGTGCAAAGTGATAGATATATGTTACTATCCTTTGAACATGACTGTCCATGTTTAAGCATCAGATGAATGTGTCACACAAAATAGGTGAAAATAAAGCATGAATTTAAGCATAGAATTAAAGAAAACTTTTTATAATTTGTTATAATTAATGTATGTATTTATACATTTAAAAAACATCTATTAAGTAGCATCTCATGATGGCAAGATATTAAGACTTGGAATAAGAGATATTTGGGGTTGATCTCCACTTTAGTATTACTGTTTTGTGGAACAACCAGTCTCATTGAGAGTTAGTCTGTTCATCTGTAAAACGGAAACAATGAGGCGTATTTTGAGAACAGTCGAGATACTGTCGATAAACGTTTCTACCAACAGCTGGGGCACTGCAGGTCTTAAACACACAGTAGTGCACACAAAAAAAGGGGCCACAAAGACAGGCTTAGGGGAGGCCCTCGTGGTGAGCCTTGCAGGCTCAAAGACCAAGAGTAACCACACAGGACAGTCTACACATAAACGTTCCTAACCAAGAACGGGTCATCGTAGGGAGTCACATGCTAGGCCTGAATCTTCCTCAACAAATATCAATTTCTACCTTCAGTGAGCCTGTCTATTGAGTTTTTGCCTCTAAGACAGCACACCTTTGAAATGTGAGTCATATTTTCCAGTCCTTGAGGCACAACAGCGGGCGGCCGAGCAGAAGACCACAGAACCTGTCCTTCCTAACTTGTTCTCTGCACACCATCTCCACACACTGTAAGTGTTAACTATTTACTGTCCTGTGCCCACCAATGTCATAAAAAGTATGTGTTTCTCCTTTTTGCCTTTTTATCCAATCCCAGAGATTTCCTCACTTTGCTGTTTCCTGCCTCTTTAATCTACCACTAATGGACTCTATGTAATACTCCTTACACCTCCTCGTTTGATTCTGCCGTATAAAATAAGCTGCAAAACTGCCATTCTCCGGAGCATTTCTCAATCCGCTGAGATTTTGCTTCCTGGTAAATTGGCAGTTGTCATCAGTTTGGCTCAAATAAATTCATGAAATTTTCTACAGGTTTGGACATTTCTTACATCAACAGTAGCTATCACCATCATCATCATCATCATTATCATTGTTATTATTTGTCAGGGTTGAAAATAAAGCAGATTAGCTTGAGCCATAGTAATTGTTCTATAATTCAATTGTGGAAATCTTATTAAAGTTTAAATATCTTAAAGACAGAGCCAGAGAACTACATTTGTAATTATTAACCAAGAGTACTTGACTACTGTGTGCTTTTTAGAGAATGTTGTAATATATTCTAATTTAATAATTAGAGGCAGTGAAGAACCACAGTTGTGCATTAAAAGAACAGGAAATGACTAAATAGCCTTGATTTGGGTAACTTGTATTTATGGTTATCTTAATGTATGCATTAGAAAGTTCTTGGGGAGACCAGGAGCGGTGGGCGGGGCACGTTGGCAGTAGAAGAAGGTGGAAGCTAAAGGTCTAGGCCTTCTGGGGTGGGTGACGGGGAGATAGTGAAAGGGTGTGAGCAGAGGAGTTTTAGCTGGCTTGCTTGGAGGAGGGGTGAAAGGTGGACTGAAAGGGAAGCAGAGAAGCCAGCTACCTATGCCGTAATAACAGGCCTGGTGAAAACTGTTGAGGAAGTGAACTGGTGAGGAGATTACAAAGCAATAAAATAATAAAACTGAGAAATGATGATGGCTTGACCCAGGTAGGATTTAAATAGAATATTTAGGAGATAAACTTGACGGGGGGTTTTGATACATGGGATGGAGTCAAAAAGGGTAGGAGTACTGTTTGAGGAAATGGGTGCTCAGAGGTTGTGATGACAAGGACAGAAAGCAAGGACAGATTAGGAAAAAAAGGGGGGTAAAAGTCCACCAGACTTGCTGATTGAGTGGATGACAGGAGATGAATGGAAGGACTCACAAACGACTCCACGGAAGCGCCCCCTTTCCAGCAGAGCACAGCTGAGAAATGCAGGCAGAGAGGCTCACAGCTTGTGCTTTAGTCCGCACTGCTGACGCTGAGGTGCTGTGGGACAGGCATTCACCTGTTTATAACAGGGAGACACTGTGCAAGGTGTCCGTCCAAAGACTTAGGTCTAAGATGCGCGACCGCGGACCCCACGAGTGGAGGACACCTCTTAGGAAGCATGGATCCATGGAGTGAGACAGCAGTGCCACTCCTGTCGTCTCCCTTTCCTTTGTTCATCCAACCTGTTTGTTCACCCAGAGACATCTTTCAGATGGGTCCCATTTATTAGATGCCGTCATCTTATGAGACGATTCAAAAGTTGTAACTGGTGATTTTAAATAACACTAGCCAAGTCTTGAAATAAATGGCTCTTAGAAAAGCATTAGGTATTTTTTATTCTTCATAAACCGAATAGAAAAAAAATTTCCTAATTATTTCAGGGCAATCGTTACAGGGATCAAATATATAGTATAAAGTAAGCTTGTATACATGTGCACACACACAATTTTAGAGGGAAAAAATACAAAAATTAAAAAAATACAATCATTACAAAATAGCTTTCATCACCCTCTCTGGTTATAAAAATTGTACACATTCACTGCAGAAAAATTAGAAATTATGTGTAGATTTAAAGAAAATGAAAATGACCCAAAATTAACCAGAGTAAATGATTTGAAATATATCTTGGAATTTCCTTTCCATAAAATGTTTTTAATGTATTTTTAATAAGTAGAGTTGCATCACATCTGTCGTTTCTTAAAATTCTGCCTTTAAAATGTGGTATTACAACGTAAGTATGTGCTCTTAGTAAACAATCTTCAAAAAAAAACCCCTATATTTAACAGCTTTGCAATATTTCATGACACGGATAGCGCTAAAAGCATTTAAAATTTTTCCTATTCTGAACATTTGTGATGCTTCCATTTGGTAGTTACTGAAATCAGCTGCTATCTTCATTTTTCACACTGCTGCACTCTTTTAAACCCATTATACCCCAGGCTGCTATTTGTAATGTTCCCAAACTAGCACTATGGCAAAGGTCCCCACTGACTTCCTAATAGCCCAAATCACAGGATTCTTTGCAATAACAGAAAAACAACGACTGCATGGAGACTCTAAAATCAGATGCACCTTGGTTCGAATTCCATCTTTACACTTAGAAACTGTATAACCATTGACAAGTTATGTGATTCTCCGTGGTTCAGTTTTCTTATCTATGAAATGGAGCTCGTTTTTACTGATGTGATTGACCTATGATTGCTGGAGAACTGGCGAGAGTGGAAGGAGAGGGACACCACAGCAATTACTGCAAGTACCTCCTGAGAGTTTGTCAAGGATGGGTGAGGGCTGCCTGAGTCCCCCAGCAAAGGTCACACTCCTATCGGCGGGCCTATTCGCACAGTCTTTGCTTTTCTGGGTTCCACTACTACTTCTTCCCCTCCTCCTTTCAGATTAGGGATGGTAACAAACTCCTGGCTGTTGCTAACTAAAAGAAACACTCTGCACTTACCTTAGATCTTTTAATTAGATCTTTAGGAAACTACTATTTGAGCATATGCCATATCTGTCCTTTTGGGACCCTGATAGACCTCATCATTCTTTTTGGATTTTCCAACAGAATCCCAAGGCTTTCTATTCAGCCACCCTCTGCCTCCAGCCCATGTGACTTGGGGAGGACAGCCCACATCTTCAGCTCCTGGGTGTGATCCTCACTGGCACAGGGCAGTCATGGCAGTCTCTTCCCTCTTGCTAGAAAGTGGTCCAGGAAACTAAGCTTACGATAATTAGGGTAAATAATGTCAGCCATCGTGCCACATTTAATGGGCACAGAGCTTAAGATGTCTCAGCCGTAGTTTAGAGAGTTTCAGCTCATGGTTAAGAAAGGACTTTTCTTTCTTATCACTTCTGCTGGATGTGAACAAGAAAGAGGGTTGTCCCAGTTGTTGCTGGCAGCTGTTCTGCAACCATGATGGAAACCAGCCTGATGACAAAATTCATCCAGAGAAGAAGATCAAGAGCATTGCTAAGACAAAGCTGAAGATTTTGTCATGCCAAACCTGGAGGCTGGCTTACATCTAGATTCCTGTTCCATAAGATAAGGTGTTTTCTATCTTTAAGCCCATTTGAGGAACTTCCTGATTCTTGAAGTGTGTTGTTTCCCAAATGCTCTGATTTTGCAATAGCTAACATTTATTGAGTGCATGCATAGGACTGAGCAGAATAAACCACACTGTAGGTGTTGGTATTAGCTTTGTTATGCACACGAGGAAGCTAAGGGTTGGAAAGGTTCATTAGTTAGTCTTGGCCTCATAACTAGTTGGTTCCTCAGTTGTAATCCAAATCTGGGTCTGTCTAGCCCAGCCATTTCAGCATGGCTCTCGGTTTGACATAACTCACTTTTCAAGACAACTACAGCTCGACCATATCTCAGCAACTCACTTCTAAGCAACTGAGGCATTGCCAGAAACTTTACCTTCAAGTGACCTCATATTCTGTTAAGAGATATAGGCTACACTTTTAAGGGCCAAAATCATGTGGAGGAATGGGGTTCAGTGTCAGGAAGAGGGCAGCAGTAGAGAAATGCATGGTAAAAACTCCATCCTTGAAGGTGAGATTGCTGTTTTCGTAGGGGAGGAGGATGGCCATTGATATAAATCGTGCAAACTCATTGGGAAAACAATCAGAAATACGAATGAAGTTTTAGGGTTGATGCCTTGGGAGATAACTTGTAGATGATCTTACTTGGGGAGAGTAAGTCAATGTCATATTTTCAATATGAGTTTTAAATAAAGTTTGAGATAATAGAATATGATCAGAAGATAGAGATTAAATCAAATCAAAGTCTTATATTTGATTCTACTGACTCTGAGACCTTTGCGTTGGCATTAATTAATACGAGTACATCTTATGTGAGCTGAATCAAATTTCCGAACATTATTTCTGAATTTTACTTTCAAAAGTCCAGTCCAGGACTTTTTGTTTTATCAGACTTGCCTCCTCCAACAACAATTTGTATTTGTTCATAAACACAGATAGGGTGGTTCTGATTGAAATGATTTCTTTAAATGTTGAAAAGAGAAAAATATTTGCTTGGACCAAGTGTTTGTCTTCATTGGGCCACCCTTTAACTGGTGTGACCGAATCAGATGCAGCAACTCACATGGACAATACAGCACAAAGAACTTCAGAGCCAAGTCTGATGACTGCATTTGTTCTTAATATGGATGACATGAGAACAGAAACATAATGTTTAGTAGTGCACTTACTGAAACAGGAGCAAAAAGAAAAAGCAAAGAGGATGAACATGGGAAGTGCTCAGCCAAAAGCTCCCATTTTCTTGTGAAATTAATTCGTATTCTAGGGTGTGCTGCCTTGAATGAATTTCCTTCCTTTTACACTCCCACTTAGCTTTCCTTTCAGTGTCAAATGAAGCGGG
This sequence comes from Desmodus rotundus, assembly GCF_022682495.2. Classification (NCBI taxonomy): domain Eukaryota; kingdom Metazoa; phylum Chordata; class Mammalia; order Chiroptera; family Phyllostomidae; genus Desmodus; species Desmodus rotundus. Next base: position 77,078,965 of record NC_071399.1, on the reverse strand, counting down.
TGGTGGAAAACGCGGCGCACCAGTCATTTTGACATTCCTTTGCAAATTAGTCAGGCTTCGATAGTACAGGTCGGCTCTACCAAGCAGGGGGGCTTTCAGCTTCGGGAACTGGCAGGAGTTCAAGAGCAATGTGTTGCTTTGAACTCACTTGTTAGCCGTGCAAAATAAACACCATCCACCTTGCAATAAAAAAAGCATCAGCAGGAGGAAAAGAGAACATTCTAAACCCCTCCCTTGAGACTTCAAAACCCTCGCTGGGGCTGCTAAATTAGGACAGGAAAAATAAGGCCCGCTTGTGAAAAGGAAGGAGGGGAAAAAGAACTATCCTACAACAAACACACACAAAAATTACAGTCGCTGAGAACTAATTATGTCTTCACGATCACAAGTGCATTGAGAGAGTGAAAGCTCATGGACGCACCCGGACGCTGCTATAAAATGTTTCCTGGCTAATTATTTGCCAGTACAACTGTTCACTTCCTGTGGTGGATTTATGCTAAATCCTGTTATTAGTCTTGCTCTGCAATTGCCATTGTCTATGACTAGAAGCAAGGCTGAAAGGCTACAGTCAGCCTTTTATTATACAACATGTGAATGGAGATTTGACCCAATGTCCGACTACTTCCCCCCTTTGGTTTTTATGTGAGCTCGATGAGCCTTTCCCTATAAATCACCGGGTTCCAATGAACTTTTACTCTTTCTTCTCTCCTTTCAACTCTACTACTTTGTGTGTGTGTGTGTGACGCACACTTAATAAACCACACAACTTCTTTTTCTTCTTAACAGTAGTTAAAACATTTTCATCATATACAAGTTCTGTAGTTCTTGCTCCAAAAAAATATGAAACCAATTTTTAAAAATTTATTTTTAGAGAGAGGGAAAGGGAGGGAAAGAAAGGAGAGAAACATGGACGTGCGAGCGAAACAATTGGCCGCCTCTTACACACCCCCAGCTGGGGATTTGGCCTGAAACCCAGGCATGTGCCCTGACTGGAACCAAACTGGTGACCCCCTGGTTTGTGGGAGGACACCCAGCCAACTGAGCCACACCAGTCAGGGCTGAACTCAGTTTTTGATGACTTGATTTAGTTCAGTGGTTGAAACTGGGAGTGGTAAATAAAGTGCACACACACAAATCATTAAACTCATTCACATTTCAGCAAGGACATAATCTAAAATAAATGTAATATGCAAATCACCACAGTAGCTGAAAACTCAGTATTTTCTGTAGAAATCCAGCTAAACATTTTCTGGAATACTTGATAGTTTGTACATTTTAAGCAGATTTGGTAACACTTTAATTACAATTTTTTCTTCAAATAAAATTAATACAAATATTATAAGCTATCTAAAAGAAGACTTCTCAAATATCATATGTACTAGTCTAAATCTTCAAAATACAAATCAATATTCTTGTTTCCTGATATTACTATGTTCAAGAATATAACCACTGTATTTAAGAGCTCTTCTCAGATTTAGAAATCAAATCTTAAAAAATAGATGAAAATGATAAGCTTTTAACAGCAAAGTCTATTATGAGAATGAAAAAAATTAGAATGTAGTCCCATTTGTTTATTTTTTGTTGTTGTTGCCCTCATCCAAGGAGAGATCTACCAAAATATTTTGCTAAAACAGATGTCATAGAGAGAGAGGTGAGGGGGCCCAGCCAGATAATTGTGTTTCCAAAGGTGACCCAGCTCTGATTTGGTCATTCAGCATTTAATGAATGCTTATTAGTACCATCAATGATTCAGAGACCAATTCCAGGGAAAAACGAGAAAAAAAGTCAGTGAAAGTACGGACGGATAGGGAGAAAGTCATAAAATAAGTGAATAGGTAAATAGGTAAGATAGAGGAAGAAAAAGAATAATTTATAAATAATTCAAACATCTTCATTGTGTCTGATCAGTTTCATAAATTAATGTGTAGAAATGACATTTTCTCAATGTAATTTGATTACTTTTATTTTTGCAATATAATTTTCCATTAGAAATATAAACACATTTCACAAACTAAGCTTCTTTAAAGTGCAAAGTTCAAGTTATGTTTGATGGAAATAATTTTCCTTTGTATAAAACAAACAAAATTAGAGTCTGTATACCATCTCTGTATCACTTGTGTTGACTGATTCTCTATGGAAAAGTTGGCAGAATTAATTTGATTGAATTGATTGTAATGCTTTGATTAATTATTTAATCAAATAATTTTACAATAAATCTATCTTAAATTTATTTCCAAAAGAGTATTAAAGATATCATAACATGATATTAAAATCATAATAAGTATCATTGTCATAACAATTGAAAGAGCCCTTTTTAAACTCACTAAAAGGCTCTGTATAATTCCAAGATATTGTTGTCATTCATTGAGTACCCACAGTTGTTTTGGTCACTGAGACAGAAGTAAAAATGTCTAGGGTTCCATCCTTTCCCCTAAAGAAGTTGCAATCAGTCGGGATTCAGAGAAGAGGTCAAACATTTTTTCTGCAAAGAGTCATGTAATAAGTATTTTAGGCTTTCTGAGAAAAGAGGCAAAATCAAGGATATTTTTAAAGGAATAGAATTTTCTACAAACTTTATATTGATAAATTTAAAATAATAATTATAATAAAGTACAATTTTTGTTATACAGGTCTAGTGATGAGAAGAACACAATTCTTTCTTTGGGTGATAACATTCCACTTAAATGGGGTTCAAAACTACTTCAAAATTATTTCTCTATCATCTGAACTGATTGTAAATGTTTATCTGTTAATACTAGTTTGTCACATGTGGATGAGATTTTACATATTTCATCTTTGAAAATGGCCTTTCAAGCAGATACATATCCATTAGCAACTGACTTTAATTAAGCAGAATCATTATTTGGAGGGCATTTATAGAATTCTATTAGATTTTTCTCTTGATACTTGCATTTTAGCATGCAGATTGTGGATTACATTGTAGATTATTTACTTCCAGTTGAGTGTTAGAAACTTCTTAATTGAATATTAAATGTATTTTTTTAATATGGAAAATTATTTCACACTTGTATCATGTTTGAAAAATGTTATTGGGGGTCAGAAGATATATGTACTACATATTTGTGTTGGAGTGGAAATAACACTTTATTTTAACCTTTGACAGAATGCTAAGTATATAAATAGCTTGACATTACTTGTGGTTTTAACAGTGTTAACTTTCATTGAAATTCCTTTATCACAGTATAAGTTTCTCAAATAGTGCTGTCCAACTTCATAATTGTAGACTGAGTTCATAAAAAAATGACATCGAGTCTACAGCAAAAACTACCTTCTGAGGCCATTCAGTGTTTGAAAATAGTGACTGAGGGTAATTCTTGTTCAGAAACCTTTTAATCTTGTCTCTGATCTTTAAGCAAAATCACAAAATACTTTCTCACCACATAGCCCTCTGTGTGGTAGGGCAAGTCATAATGTTTAGCCCCCATTTATGACACAAATTTATAGAACAGATGATGGTTAGCCTACAAGAACAAATGATATTTGCTGTTGATATTACTGGTTCAAAAGCAAGTGGTAGATTAATATATTTTTTGCAAAGCCCTGTTGATAAATACAGTGTAATCATAGACTTTAGAACACTTGACGTTTTCACAAACTCTCCAAATATTTTCTGCCCCGTTCACATTTGCATCACTTGTGTTCAGACGTCTTGGCAGATTCCGCTTCAGGTTGTACTGAACTAGTGTTTATTTCAACATCTTTGAAAATATTTGTGTCTGTACATTTAGTTCATGCACACTCTTCAGAGAGGTCATTTTTTTCAGTCCAACTCAGCACTGCCTTCTCAAATAAGCTGAGCAGCATCTTCAACATCTGTCAATTCATCAAGAAACAAGGAAAATTATTCAAAATAATTTGCTTTGTATTTCAATTGCCTGTTGCTGCTGCTCTCAGAGTTTTACAACTTTGACTAAGTGTCCTCACCAATAGCCTGTCATTCTTCAACAAGTGTTTTCTTCTCCCAACACGTTTCTTTGGCTACTATGTCAACCACAATTCAACTACATAGGTTTTCCTCGAATGGCTAACTAATAAAACTTTTTTGGTTGAGACCCATTTTAATTGTTTTATTTTGTGAAAAAAAACCCTGCCTAGATGAGGTATTTTGTTTTAATTTTCCTAATTTTTCTGACTTTCGCTCTCCTACAAGTTGGGAATGCTATGATGAGTGCTTAGTATGGTAATGTTCTGTTCAAGTATACTCACATTGTATTCTTTTAAATCAAAAATAATTTTTTATTTTTTAATTTTTTAGGAGAGGGAGGAAGGGGGGAGACAGAGAGAGAAAGACTGACTTGTTGTTCTACTCATTCATGCATTCATTGGTTGATTCCTGTGTGTGCCCTGACCAGGGATCAAACCCACAACTTTGGCATATCGGACGACACTGTAACCCTCTGAGCTACCCTGCAAGGGAGATATTGTATTCTTCTGGCACAGCTATACTGTCTTTCTATAATAACCACAATGCTTTGCCATCTAATGTCATAACTAAATAATCCACACTCAACAGTGCCTTAAAAGTGACAAAGTCCACTTTTATTTTATTTTCTGGTTTTGACGTGACAGATATATGCTGGTAATGAAAAAATTAGAATGCTGAGTACAGTGATATTCACGACACTTGAAATGCTGTTGAGTGTGTCCCGGTTATTTGCACTGTGCTTGGCAGCAGGGGAAGAAAACGAGTCCACCACAAACAGACGCTGTGGCAACCACTCAAGTCTGCTTCTGAAATACGACTGCATCCAGACAACAGGGGAATTACTGAGTGTAGACTGGATGACAAAACTTTACTTACAGACACTAAAATTTGACTTTCATATGATCTTTGTGTGTCATGAAATATTCTTCTTTTTATTTTTTAAAAACCACTTAAAACTGTAAAACTCATTCTTGATATATACGTTACATTAAAACAGGCAGCAAGCTGGATTTGGTCTTTGAGTCTTCGTTTGGAAATCCCCAGTCTAGGACAGTGCCTGCTACGTAGTAGGTACTCACCAACAAATACTTTCCAACTGCAGCACACCTGCTAATCATGTTTACTTATTAAAGTAGGAGTTACCGACCTCCTCCCCCCAATCTGATCTAGTATGTGTGGCGGTCTACAGAGCTGCGTTTTTAACAGGTGCCCTGGGCCATCGGACGCCAGCTGTCCTCAGAACATTCATTTGAAAAAGTGCTCTTTCTGCATTCCTTTAAAACATCTCTGATACTTTCCCTCCTTCACTACATTTTAATGAATCCCCAAGAAAAAAATTTCAGCACCTTAATTATTTTTTCAATATTGAAAAAGCCACCTTAATATTTAATTACCTTCTGAGCAGAGATTGTACATACGCGATAGGATGAAATGAATGTAATTACCAGTGGATAATAAAATCTATATATATCTCAAATGTAATGGCAAATGCTAGAAATGTGATAATTCATTAGCCTCTCTTGGGCCTGGGTAAGCACTTTTGTAAGGTTCTCAGCCCAATCAAAGATGCTTTACCAAACTTTTGGGCTTGCTTTTCAGGACCACAGGTTTATTGAGTGGGGGATCATTTCAGATATTGTAAGATAAATGAGTCCAACCCTACATGCAAGTTTGTTTTTTGTTTCTTCTAAAAAAGGACTTCAAATTACAATTGAGCTTTGAAATAGGCATGTAGATAGTGTGTCCCATGTTGGGTATAATTGAGAAGTTCCAAAATACCACACAATTTCCTGTGTGTTAAATGACATATCAAAAGGTTTTGTCTCCAACAGGCCTTAATAATCACATATTTTCTTAAGAAATGGATACTCACTTGTACCGTCAGCACATGGAGAATTTAAACACTGCTCAGAGGTTGTACTCAATGACTGCTGAGAGCACACAAATGCTGAGATTCTATGATTTCATTCTGAACTTATCTTTCCTCAGTACCTAGTTGAGATTCTGAGTCAAAACCAATGATATAAGCAAAGAGATTTTCAATTATGGGATATAGGAAAATTCTTATTTGTCTGTAAATTTTAAAGAGAAAATAGATAGAAATTGTGTCTTTGGACTCTATTAGATGTAGACTGTATTGTATTATATTGAAACACATATTAGAGTGAGTTAGAGAATCGGAGAAAGTCCTAGGAGTGATGGTAAAGAGTACCTACCTGTGAGAAGAAAAGATGGTGCCATTCAGCTATTTAAATTTGCTTAGCCCTGAATTTTGATGCGACCAGTGCAAACAGAAATATGGTACAGTTGTATCTGGCTGAATCAGAGAGCAGACTTCTGCATTATTTCGAGTGACCAGTTAGAATTAACCTCAGAAATGTCTGTTGAGAATCAATGACATCACAAAAACATAGTAAAGATGACTTTCCAGATCCGTGACTCCTAAAGGAGAGTAGTCTGAAGGAGTTTTCTGAAAAAGGATAATTTCTGAGATATAAACTTGAATGATTATATAATGTACTGAGGGTTAATGTTTGCTAGAAATTGAGGAGGCTGTATATAATTCATTGCTCACCAGGAGGCTGACAGGATTGTATGAAATTCCTATACGTATCTATGTGGCAGGTACCACTGCCCCATTTTACAGAAACCGATAGAAATCATAGGGAGGTAAGGTTTCCGATTCAACGTCACGCATAAGAGATGGAACTTGGAGCCAAAACTCCTCTTTCCACGATATGCTATTAAAATCGGTTTTCTTGATTTTTACTTTGGATTGCATTTATCAAATTCAATTATTTCAGTGGAAAACAAAGTTTCCATTTTATAACTTTCATGAGTCATTTTGATATAAACTGATAAATGAGTCATGCTTTAACTCCCTCCTCCCTAACTTCCCCTTCTTCCTCCTACCTCCCACATATTCATGAATACATTGCATCCATGAAAGTAAAGTATGTTTCAAGAATATGAATTCCTGAGTCACTATGTCAATCAAACACTACAGTTATATGTCAAATAGTGTTTTCCCTTCCTGTTGCTAGTCACAGCATAAGATTGGTTCTATGTGTATCACTGGGATTTTCATTTTGACTAAATTGATTGGTTTCTTTCAAGGTAATTGTTGTCCTTGGATTACTGTTATTGAAACTAATTTCATACATTAGTATGGTAGACAGAATAGATGTTTCCCAAAGATACCGATATCCTAATCCTTGCAGCTGGCAAATATGTTACCTTACATGGTGAAAGGGATGTTGCAGATTTAATCAAATTAAGGGTCTTGAGATGGGGAAACTATCCTGCGTTATCCACTGGGCCCAATGTAATCAAGAGCCCTGAAAAGAGGGAGGTGGGAGGATGAGTGTCCGAGAAGGGATGTGACAGTGGAAGTGTAACTGTGCAAAATGGGTTTAGCCACTTGGCACCTTGCACCTACACGACCCAGTGATTTTGTTGAAGGAAACAGGTTTTTATTAACAAGGTCTCAACCTTGGTGGGGGTGGGTACAGAAGCTGAGAGCACTCCTGCTCAGAGCCCTTCTTTCCCCGGAGACCTAGAATTTCCCTTGCTCCCCAAGAAGGCTACAAGCCAAAACCATGCCCAGAAGTTCCCATACCCTAATCTGTCCTTAAGCTGGTCATGCGCCCAGATCTACACCCTGTCCGGAATGTGCACTCGTGGGTTTCAGAATCACCATCTTCTCGCAGCAACTCCCTCCTTCAGGATCTGGGGTGTGCTGTCCTCAGTCTCTATGTAGCAGCTCAGGAAACCATGTGCTGTGTTACACTGTCCCAGAGGCTGCCGCCCAGGGAGGCAGGTGTCCCTTCATGGGACCCTGACTCCAGGAATGGGCTCCCATCCTCTGTGGGGTCTAAACCCCTGGTGGGACCCGCGTCTCCTCGTGCCATGAGCACGTCGATCCATGCAGGGAGCAGGGCCAGAGGCCCAGAATGTCCAAATGCCAAAAGCTCTGATGGAGATCTTGCACCAAGCTCCAAAGTCTCATTCCAAGAGCCTCTCATCCCAAAAGAGTGAAATGATTCAGAAACGCAGAAGCGTTTAGCTCAGCCTTCCTGGTCACAGTTCAGCTCTGAGCATCTCTCATGAGTCTGGTGCACTGACCTGAGTCCTTCTCACAGTGTCAGTTTCTCTCCTCTGGAGCCGCCTTAACTCCAGCCATCAGCTCACCAGTGTGTCTGTGTGGTTGGCCAAGCAGGTCCCCCACAGCTCCGTTATCTCTGCCACCATCTTCTACAAGCAGACCTCCAGACCACGTGACAGGCTTCCCACCTGTTTCTCAGCCTGCTCCAATTGCGAATGCTCAGCTCATAACCCCCTGCACAGCCAAACATCTGTCTCTTCCTATAGTGCGTTTGCGTCCTCCATTTTTGCCTCGGGCAGCTTCCGCAGCTCCTCCCTTCAGGAAAGCACAGGCTGTTACTCTGCCTTTGTTATGCAGTGTGCCTTAAATGCTGCGCTCTTCACTCTGTGGGCATTCCCTGCCCCCTCTGCGTTTTTGCAGGATTTGGGAAAGATGGTGGAGTTCACCTATTTTCAGGGGACCCATGCTCTATACCCCATTATAGAAGCTGAAGTGGTATACTTTGCAGATGGAGGGAGGGGCCACATATCAAGGAATGCAGAAGGCCTCTAGAACCTGGAAAAGCAAGAAAACTGACTCTCCCCTAAGGTTTCCAGAGGAATGTGGCCCTGGCATCGGCTTCATTCTGGCCAAGTGAAAGTCATTACTTTCAGAAATTGAAAGATTTCTCACCTCCAGAACTGTATAAAAATAAATTAGTGTTGTTTTAAACCACTAAGTTTGTGGTAATTTGTTACAGCAGCAATAGGGAACTAATACATTTTTAGCAAATGTATTACAAACAGCAAATCTTCTTACAAACAAATTTCACTGGGCAGTATTTCTTTCAGATATGTGATCATCATCCAAAAAATGATGTGTAATATTTTACAAAAAATGATAGTAATGACCTTCATTTTTTGTAATGATCATTTTTTAGAGGCATATTTCAAAGAGAAACTACAGGAAGTAACAGCATCCAAGTTTTCTGGTTGCTAGTTCTTTGTTGCAGACTAGGGTACATAACTCCTTGAAGTCATGGATGTCTTTATGCATTGTATTTAAACTCCCACCCCTAGGGCAGTGGTAGAGCAGATCCAGATTAAATGTTTCCCACCATGACACATCTTCCAGAGTTGACAAGTACCTGTGGCTGGAATTTAAAAACCGCATTGTGCCAACTCTTATGTGTAAATAGTCACATCCTATAAAACAATCTTTAGAAAAATGATAAAGCAAATGCAGTGATTTTGATATTCAAAAAATGTTTAATAACTGCATTTTATAAATACAAAATGAATATATGGAATCTCTACATTAGTATGAATATAAAATTTTAAATAACTGAGGTAAACTCAAATTTTTAGTTAAATGGCATCAAATAATGGGTTATGCTTAATGTTTTGAAATCTTGTTTCTCACAATTGGTTTGGAAGTCCACTGCATAACTAATAAAGATTTTTTAAAATTTAGTTTTTGAGAAGTGAACTAATGAAAAATTGATGCAAAATCACGTAGAACAGAGTCAGTTTGGTAATAGGAAATTTAGATAATGTTAGTAATTGCTAATATTTGTTGAGTGATGAAAACATTCTAAGCAGATGTAAATACAATAATCATTATTTTTTCCAATTTTACAGCAGGCATAACTGAGGCAAAGGAAAATTAAATAATTCACTCAAGCTTTTACAGCAATATCTGGCAGAGCTACGGTTTTTGAATAGAACCTGGGTATAAAGTGAATCACCAGCATGACTACCTATGCTAGGTATTGACTAGGTGCTTTAGATACATTTTAAAATTATAATAAAGAATATAAAATTAAATTGATAATTAAAAATAGGAAAAAAATCATAGTGCAAAATGGCATGCAATAAAATGAATAGTCTTCTGACTCATACTTTCTTATTTCCACACTGACTTCTCAGAATTACGTTCTTTCAACTATTGATCCTTTCCTTTCTTAGTGGTTACACACATACATGTAAATGATATGCTTATGTCACCATGTCTTATTTCATCAATTTTAGTGTGAAAATATCTTCCTTTTGCTTCCATGTTTAATTTTTTTGGATCGTCACCCAAGGACATTTTAAAAATTGTTTTCAGAGAGAGAGGAATGGAGAGAGAAAGGGAGAGAAAGAAAGAGAAACATCATTGTGAGAGATGAAACAGCAATTGGTTGCTTTTTGTATGTGCCTTGACCTTGACTGGGAATGGAACCTGCAACATTTTCGGTCTATGGAATGACATTCCAACTGAGCCACGTCAGCCAGGGCCCATCCTTAGTTTATAATTGAATTGGTACTGTATTCTGGTCTTGAGAAAAATTTTCTCTCAGCATTTGAAGGAAGGAAGTCCAAGACTTCCTAGTATCCAGTATGGCTGATGTAAAATTTTTTAGTCTGCAATATAGTGATCCTTCTTCCATTATAAACACGTTTCTCCCTTTCTCTGGAACTTTCCAACATTTCTCTTTATACTAAAAATTTCACAACAGATACATTTTAGATACGGTTATTTTTTCATTCATCTTCCTCAAAACACAATGGGTTTTTTCAAACTGAAGTTGCATATTATGATGGGAAATTTTGTTTTAATAAACCTTATGTAGTTTTCTCCTATCCATTTTCTACTTCTTATATCTCTAGAACTACTGCTAATTGAATTTCGGGTTTCCTGGAACAATTCTCTATGTTGCTTCACATTTCTTTGAATATTTTATTTCATAGTGTTGCTTTATATTCTGCAAGATTTCCTTGACTTTTTGCTTCATATTATTGATTTCTTTGTTAAGTTTGGCAATCCCATCTTTAATTTCTAAGGACTCAGTATTTCCCCCCTCTAGGTATTCCTATTTTCATGAAGTAAGCTTTCAAACCTCCTTGAACATAATAAGTAAAGACGAAATATTTTTCTACCCTCTGATTTATATCTATTTTTTTTTATCTTGCTCCTTTTTGGGGAAAAAGAAATGCTGGGGAATGTTTCATAGCTCTTAAAAATGTATGTCCCAGGAGGCAGACTTCTGGCTTCCAGTCTCAGCTTTATCATTTCTTAACTGCATGGCTTTTGGCAAGTGATTCAACCCTTCATGTGGCTTAGTCTCCCAATTGCAAAATAGTGACTATAATAGGACTCGCCTAACAGAGATTAAATTTTAGGGTTTAGGATTAAATAAATTGAAAATTTAAAGACATTGGATGGCCTTTGTTATATAGTAAGTACTAATAAATCATGGCTGGAATTACTGGTTCTCCACATTGTTCTCCTGATCCATGGTTTTCTGTTCTTATTGAAAAAGAAGGCATACTTTATTACAGGTGGCCAGAGGGGATATAGGTAGCTTTACTGGATATACATTAGTTTCCACAATGGCTTCTCCCCCAAATGGTAAAGCTACTCTGGATGCAAATGAGGTACAGCAGCTAGTTCGGCCTACTTCACTTAACTAGGTGCTTCGAAAGCCAGAGTTCAGCTGGGCCCTCACAAGCCAGGGAGAGGAGAGATATTTCCTCCTCAGGCATACAGGAAGCCTTAGTTTAAAAGGGAAGCTTGTTCACTTTTTTGAGATAAGCCCTACCCTGTTTAGCCTGGAGGCAAATGCTGGGCTGCAATTCCAGTTTTTCTGCCTGCAGGAGGGATGAGGGAGTGGGGTTGGAGAGGCTGAGTGAGCTGTAGGCGGAAGTTCTTTTAATCCCATTTTAGCTTCATTCCTCACTCCCATCCTCCATACTGCTGGAAGATTGGTGCCCACCAAGCTTCCTCACCGACTGGCTCTGGAATGTGGATTCCTCCCCTCTGTTTCTGTGGTTTCTCCAGTCAGCAGCTTTCAGCTGCTCCTATCTTCCTGGAATTCGTTGAAATCTCTTATCTGCTATTGAGTACACCCACCCTCTACCTTCCCTTTATTTTTATCAGTTTATTCCCTTTCCCACTTCCTAAGAGTCATTTCAATGGACCTGGGGGCAAGGGTCCTGATTGAAGAGAGACAGATTTTGGGCTTAGAATAAAATGTTGACCACCACACCCTACCCCACCTCTCTCATTTAATTTTCATTAACTTTTACAATCATACAACCAAGTACATGTTATTATTATTGCAGTTTTATTTATGAAAAATTTTAAAAGTTTCCTCAAGAGCTCATGACTAGTGATGGTAGTACCCGAATTCAAATCTAGGTCTTTATCATAAAAAAAAATAAAATGAAATAATCCCCAACCTTTTTCTCTAAAATTCAAGAATGGGGACTTGGTATAAGCTTAAACATTATGACCACTTAATATTAAGCACGTGGTAGAAAATGAAAATATTAATTACGTAGACTTTAACACTATGTAGATAAGTTACTAGAATTATTATGAAACAGCACACAAATCCTATCGGACAGCTTAAAACTGGTTCTGCTCCCTTAAGCAGATTGGTAATTAATACAGTTCTTGAGTTTTACTTTACAGAAACAGCCCTGCTTATGTGCCACCCCTGTCCTCCAGCTGCACCTATGACCAAAGTCTTGCCCGTCCCCACTGAACCAAAGGATGGGGACATGACCACAACTTGACCCCCCCGGAACCTCAGAAGTCCATTGTCCAGGAAGACCTGGTGCTGAAGCCTCGTGTTACAAAATGGCCAAGATTCCAAACTCTTGGAATTGCCCTACCAGCGCTTCTACGTACCTGTTCCCCGCCAACCCCTTAAAAACCCACCCCCCAACCATGGAAAGATGAAAGAGATTTTGAGTGGTATCTCCTGTCTCCTCGTGGGTGGACGCAAAAATAATAAAGTTCTGCTTCCTTTTACTCAAAAGCCGGTGTCATAGTTTTGGCTCCTGTGGACCTCGGGCAGAGGTCCTTTGTTTAAGTAAACAAGTTCATTAATTTTTAATAGTTTAAGGTCTGGATTTCCTATATAGTGCCTGTGATAGAGTTTGGATACTCTAGTGATGAAATCTGGTAAGATTTTGAGTCCTGTGATTGGAAGGCATAAGTTGTACATTCTTTGTCCAATTCAAACCAGTGTTACCACCAGTTTAGGATTAGCATTTATGCCACAATGAGACCTGGACTTCACATTTCTCTCTAAGGCCCTTGTAGGTGCAAAAGGCCCTCAGCTCTATTTCTCCAGAAGCAAATGCAGTACGATGGAAAACCAAAGTTCCTTCACCCACAACGACCACTCGAGCAGAGGTCTGAATTGCTGTCTCAGACCCACCTTTTCTCTTCTCTCAAAGCCGTGATGAGAAAAAATATTAACAGTCTGTCAAGACTTTAGTGGATTTGTAGTGAAAACATTGCTACTAAACAAAACAACCCAATAACTCCCTGCATTTACATTTGAGAAAACAAATGTGATGTTACTATTACTCCAAAAATTACACTTTGTAATGTCTCTCAACAACCTCTCAGTAAATGCTGAGGGAAAAATGAGATTGTCTCTGGATTTAACCAAAAATGCAATATTAAATTGTTGAGTCCAGCTGACCATCAAACCAGAAGCTACTGATTCTTTTTGTACTTTTGGATAAAAATTGTGATTTTAGCACTTACAAAGAAAAGATTCCAGAAGATAAAACATGCATGTTTCTTCTGATTAGTGGCTGTTTCTAGATAACTCTTTATGACCACATGACCACAAAGAACAAATCTTGTCTGTGATTAGTTCTTTCTCTTAATATGGTTTTGCTCCTGAATCAAACTTTAAAAGCAGAAGTATAGATATACAGAGAAATATTAATAGAAGAAAAAGACTTTCTTAACCAAGTCTGAACATAGCATTATTGATCCAGTTTTTTAATAAAGCAACACACTAATACAATTTTAAGTTCCTACTGGTACAAATTTTAACTAGTCTCCTGCCTAATGTCATTAGGATTTTTCTTTATATATAAAAGGTGTAATTTTTATTGCTCAAATATGGTACCTAGTGGGCATGCTTAGGTAGATAAATTTTTAGTTAATTAATATGTGAAATTTTCTCAGCTGAAATGTTTCATTTGCCATCCTTTCTATTTGTTAACGTTGCCATGATTTTCTTATTTAAATATAGAAATGTTTGTAGGCATGAGAAATAAGGAATGGGGTCCAGTTTTTGCAAAGTTTGGGCTGCAGTTGAACTGAGGATTAATACCATTCACTTTAACAACTGGAGCTGGAGCCAAAGCATGTCTGCTTGCATTCTTTATTTCTCTTAAGTGGCGCTTCTTGTGAAAGATTTTGTTTGTATTGCTACAGTCAGAGAAAAATGAACTCAACAGCGAGTTGGACATGGAAAGTTTTCTGAAAGAATAAAATGCATATGTTTGACCATCGCCACCTGTTTCAGCTCAGATTTGAACCCCAAGTTATCAACCCTTAAGAAGCATCACAAATTTAATATTGCTGTGTATGTAACAGCAGCTTCTGATTCTAAGGACACACCCAAGGAGCCAGAAGTCACCAAAAAAGAGTGAAATTATAGAACACAGGGGAAGCTGGATAGCTTTACTTTCAACTTGCATTGCAGTGGAATCAATATCTTATCTTTTGTAATGCAGTATAATCTTTTATCTATTTAGGAATGGCTACTTATTATAAAATAAATTTGTGTCAGTCAAAATGTGTTCAATTACTACATATCTGTTCCGTTGGTAATACAATGAAGTCCAAAATAAACCCACACTCTAATCTGCCTACAGTCAAGTTGGGGGGAAAAGAGCTTTATATTTGGTTGATTTACTCCTAAAGCTATTCTATCAATGAAAATAGGATTGACTCCACCCCCAAATTTAGAGTTCAAATGTGTTTCAGATTATTCTCTCAAATATATACAATTCAGTTAATTTGTGTAAAATGTATTGACTCCCCCTGGGCAGCTGTACCTCGGAGGAACTGATTTCTATCTAAGTCCGTAAACTTTCGCTTCCCCCCTGGACACACACACAGGGAATGTTTCCACATTGAAACTGAAGATGTAAATGAAGGCCTGCGGTCTCTGTCTGCTTCTGGTTACAAGGTCTGTTTGTTGACATCACAGATGAAGGCCTGCTGTGTCTCTGGCTCTGTCTACTCCATTTCCCCTCTAATTAGGCTTTGCCCTCAATTAAGTTAATGATGCAACTTTTCCTATAGATCATTTGCCCTTTCAATCAATTAATAGAATATGAGGGTGCATCCCTCCTTGGCTGGGGACTCATTTGCCTGAGGGCAGACTGTTCAGCTCCCAGAAGTACCACATGAGCAGAAGCAAGATGTTTACCATCGAATCACATATTACCCCGAAGAACACCGGGCCCAGTGGAAGCCTTAACTAAGCTGCATTTTATGACTGATTCACGTCAGGGTACAGAGTGTACTGAGTGCTAGAGCAGGTCAAACTGTTGGTGCCTGTAGGGTGAACGTTAAGGCAGTTCAGGAGAAGTTTGGGGTCAATATTTTAAAAGAGCAAATAAAATCTCTTGTAATGTCAAAGAGAATCATGATACACACACATACACCCCCTTAAGTGACCTAGAGAAATCATTGAAATTTCCGTTTTTAATGGAAGAAATAAAAATAATCCCTCTCAGACCAGATACTTCTGTTTTGTCAGCCTGTGCTTAGAGAGTATGAAATGGATTTTTAAAAATTTAATGTTAAATAATAAAAAGATAACCACAATGAGATTATTGTAAAACCCATATGTCATTTGCACCAACATTTGAATGTTGCAAAGATCAAGATTTTAAGATCATGTTGATAAATGCTTGCTTGAAATGTGTGAAAATTAGGTTAATAAAAAATGAATATGGATATTTAACATTTTACCAAAAGGCAGGACCAAAGAGACATAGAATGGCCAGGAGTTTCACATAGATTAGAGAAGCTAGCTCCAGATGGATCAGGAATCTGTCCCAGAATGTTATTTGTATAAGAGAATGTGGCCATTCCGATATTTAAACAAAGGCATATTTTCATATACCTTATTATTGTTTTAGTTGTAACATATGATAATCTTTTAATAAAAAGAACTTGGCTTTTAACAGAAGCCTCAGATAAAAAGTAATACTTTCACTAAAAAGTTTTTAAAATATTACATTACAAAAAGACACTAAAGGAATAGGGTTTATAGATTTTGCAGGTGGAAGAGAATATTGAAAAAGACTATTTCGTATAATATAAACATTTATGAAAGAATATTATGTAAGCAGACTTCTCATTTCACATTGTATAGGAGGGAGGAGGCTTATGCCATAGCACGAGGTTAAATTAGACGCCAGGAATGTCGTGTGCTGGGAGGATTGCAGACAATGTGCTATGTATGAGGGTTCTCTCCAAAGATGTCGAATACAAAGGGTACGTAGATCATCTTCTTTCTAATTCGCCCCACTGGTAGCAGTTCAGGAAAGTAACTACCATTCACAGAGCACCTTCGGGGAAAGAGCAATGGAGCCCACCCACCGAAGGTCCAGTTAGAGCAGAGGAAACAACTCAACCCGAGCCACAGCCAGGAGGGGATAAAAACGGTATTCCAGTCCAGTTAGAAGTCACTCTACAGCCCAGGTTCTTTCCACAGAATCAAAGTTAGACATAAAAGAAACAGAGACATTCATTCATGTTACTTTGGGATGCGGGACCAGGGTCAGAGCCGGGGGGAGCATGAATCAGGGTACAGCATGACACCGCAGGAGGAGCTGGATGCTGCCTGTGTCCTGTTTCGCCCAAGAGGACAGGGACTCAGGAAAGAAGAAAGTGAAATCTCAGAAACCATCCTCAGGAAGGCTCTCAAGTTTACACCGAACGGCACAAAGACATCGCAAGCAGCTGTGGCTTTGGGAGTATTGAGGTTTTAGCCCCTCGTACCAAGGTCATAACCTCAGTGCTGGTACATTTAGGTGGATATCCTACGGTCATTTTATACAATTTATTTGATCTTGGGCCAATGAATAAAGAATTAATTCTATTACTTTCATCACTTCTTTAGGAATATAGAGCATATTAGCTGGAAAGGATGCAGTTGATTCAGGATTCAAATATTTACACAATGGAATATTATGTAGCCATAAAAAAGAAGGCAATCTTACCTTTTGTGACAGCATGAATGGTCCTGGAGATAATTATGCTAAGTGAAATCAGCCATTCAGAGAAAGACAAATAGCATATGATCTCACTTATAAGTGGAATCTAATGAGCAAAATAAACTGACAGAGCAGAAACAGAGGCATGGACACAGGGAGCAGACAGATGTCTGTCAGAGAGGAGGGAGGCGGGGGACACTGGATGAAAAATGTGAAGGAAGTAGCCAGAGAACATACATGCATGACCACATGCAGGCCAAGGTCAAGCTCACTTTGTGGACAGATATGTTTTGAATTGAAGAGGACAACCTTTCTCTAGCTGCCTACGGTTGCGTTTCATCACGTCTCGGGGGCCTGCCCCTTTAGTGGCCCGATTCGCTCCGGACCAGCCACTCTTGGTAAGGCGTCTTTGCATTTTTCTCTCTCTGAGAGGGCCTTCACTCTTATTCTATTCTGAAGGCCCCATATATTTCTCCCAATCGCTTCCTCCCTGAGTGTGTGTATATGGTGCTGTGGGGGTGTGGGGGTGCTTATAATCTTCCTTCGTGATCCAGCACCTTTCCCTGGACCATTCCCCACAGTTTGCATTTTAACCAGTGTTCTAAAACTGGTGTCAGTGAACTCACATTATCTGAGAACTTAAAAAAGTGGGTTTTAATATGAAGGATAATGGACAAAAAACACATATTTCAAATCACTTTGCTATTTCCCTATGAGGTGAGTGACATGGTTAATGTTTTACGGATAAAAACAAACTTAAGATGCAGGGAAATGAAACCAGTTTCACAAAGTCACACGTTACTGAGGGGCAGAACCAGATTCAATCCCAGGTGTTTTGGTTCAAAGCCCAAATATCACCAAATATCTCAGAGAGTCAAAGCAGGTCTGAAGATGGCCATTGCCACCCACCAGGGATGACCCTCGGCTAGGTCACAAGTTGCACAGGACTGTTTATTCTCCATCAAAGTGTCCCCATGCCAGCACCTCTTGGCTTTCTGTGCATTTTCTATCATTAGTCTTGTCCTCTCTGGGAAGTACCTTGCCTCCTGGTTATTGTGACAGAAGGAAAACTGGCGGGTTCCAGACCAAGTCAGAGAACTAAAATGGCTTACTCGTTGAATTTTATTCTCAGTTTCAAGCCAATGGACACTTGCCGGAGGCTGACGGCTCTTCACCTAAGAGAGTAAAACCAAAGGGGTGCTGTGCCGGCTCTGTGAGGGCTGCAGCATTGCTGGTCTGCAGGGAGCTTTCAAGTGGTTTCTGATTGTTAAATTGGGCAAAATGAGTAGCGATTGAGGGAGCGTGTAGCAGAACACATAATTTGCACTATGAGTTTTCTGTTTGTTATGTGCATACTTTTGGAAACCGTAAGAGCCATTTGTTACTCTTAAAGTAAGATTGTAAACTCTTCACTTAATTACTGTGGCATTCTTATTTAAAGCAGTGATGAGGTTTTTTTTACCTTCTACCTCTATGACCTGTCCCCAATCTCCCCACATTGTGTCATGTCCTGCATGTATATATGTGTGTGTATGTGTTCGTATATGCAAGGAGGACCCCCCCAAAACCAGAATTACCTTCTGGAGGGCAGGTGCCTTGTAGTACAGGCTTCCCCCACTAGGTGAGTGTTCTAGGAACCCATCTGTGCCAGTGTACCAACTGGTGTTGTTGTGAGAGGCTGCATTCAGCTTCACTGATTTTTTTTTTGAAGACTCAACGTGTTTGCCCATTTCATGATGGGTGATTTATGAGGCTGCAGCATTGCTGGTCTGCAGGGAGCTTTCAAGTGGTTTCAATGCTGAAACCATGCTGAGTGTTCAGCCGTTTTTGACCCAAAACGGCATGACCGCTGTGCCTCCCCCTCCCTCTTGACCCAATCTCACCCTGAGCGACTTTTTTTGTTTGTTTCCCCAATGAAAAAAGTCCTCAAAGGGAAACGTTGTGCCAATGTGGCAGGGGTGAAAAAATGACAGAAGCACTACAAGGCATGAAAATTGAGGAGTTCAAAAACTGTTTTGAGCTGTGGGAAAAATGTCTCCATAGGTGTATTGCATCAAATGGAGAGTACTTTGAAGGTGACTGAGATTTAAACCTGTGAGAATAAATACACAATATTTTATAAATAAACTCCGAGATTTGGGGGGTCCTCCTTGTAAATACACACATGTGCATAAAGATAAATTTATTTAAGATTTGAGCGTAAAGAATCTTCAGAAAAAATACTCCACCACTTCCATATGCCAGTGCGTGCTGCTCCCTCCAGAGTAGTCTGATACCTTGGAAAGTTTATAAGTCAGGATGACTATGTCACCATAGTTCTAACTTTTTTAGTATTTCATTCGTGAAATCTCTCAGAATCCTAGTTACTTCAACAAAAACTTGAGTTCAGGAATATGGTGAATAAATTCGGTAAATCTCTTTTTGTTGTGCTTATTGATCAGGTGGCGGCATGGCCCAAAGGTCCTGCAGCCTTTAAAGAAAGCAGTGAGCTTGCCTGGCTTATAAAACAGCTCTAATTGCAATTGACTTTCCAAAAAGTAAGTGATCATCAGTACTGCCCAAACAGAGGTAAGGTGACTGTAAGTTATATCTTCACTTCTGACATTTTAGTCTAGTGATAGATTCCTACATGCAACTGTTTGATATTCTCGCACAGACAATGCCAAAACCAGACCTTACTTTCTTCCCCTCACACATGCTGCTCTCAAAGTCTTTCTCATTACAGGAAATGGCACCACTGTCCACCAAAAACCCAAAGGCCATATTGTTACTGAACAACAACAACAACAGGGGTCTGGCTGCCTGTTGCCACAAAAGCCAGACTTGTGAGGCAGATGCTGGTGTGAAAGGAGAGAGGTTTTATTCAGGTGCTGCACAGTCTGGGACAATGGCAGACACTTTTCTCAAAGTCCATCTCCCCAGCAAGACCAAGACAAAAGCCAGTGTCCAGAGTTCCTGCTCCAATTTAAAGTACAGTCTCTTGGAGCCCGCAGGTGGCTGCTAAGTGGTCCAGGGAGCTTAGTTTGTTCCTGGCTGTTGCCCATTTTAGGCTTCATCCTGGAGGCTGTGAGTGGAGCCCACACAGGCATGGATCATGCAGCTAACAGGACCTCATAGTTGTGTGTTCCTGGGTGAGAGACAGCACAAACACACAGGCTAGTGCATCACCAGGTAGGCCAGAGAGAGAGAAGCTCCCTCCTGGAAACCATGGGCCACATGGCTGTGTGACCCATGGAGTGAACGGGCCAGCACACCATGTGAGTGAGGGAGCCATGAGCAAGAGAGAGAGTGTTCCTCTGTTACCCTGGACTTATATTAGCCTGGGTGTGGGATGGACAAGATGCTTTCTCAAAATGACCAGTCAACTTCCCAAACTTTCACATGCTTTGGGTGTGTCCACCTCCCAAATGATCCCTTCTTTCCCCAGGCTAGACTGACAAGTCTCTTTGGTCCAGAACCTCCTCCTGTGTCATTTTAACTTCTATAGCACATGTGCCTGCCTTCCCCTGGTCCCACCCCCAATCTGTACCAGAAGGCCAGAGAGCCTTTTTCCTCCTTCGAATTAATTTGCTAGCCTTTCACGAGCTCAGTGTAAGAACCTCCCCCCTCATCTTCTTGGCCAATGGGTGGAGACTCCCTGGTGCTCAGGACAGACTGTCTACCATAATAGTACTTGATCCATTTCTTTCCCTCATCTGCCTGCATGCAATTAACCAGCAAATCCTATCAACTATACTGCAAAATTGTATCTTCATCTATATACTTTTCTGCCTTCTAATGCTACCGGTGGCCCCATGTAGCTCTTGCCTGAATTATTTACTTGAACTTCTTTCTATCTTGTCTCCTTGCTTTCCCTCTTGGCTACTTAGAATCAGCTCTCTAAACAGAAACCACACTGAAATTTTTGAAACTTAAATTGCATTGTTATCCTGCTTACAATACTTCAGTGAAGTCCTTTTCACTAAAACATAAAATGTGTACTCTCAACCATGGTAGTAAAATTAGGGGGCTCCTTTAAATAAATACCATGACATCTACTTAGCATTCTGAACCCATTTGGTAGGACTCTTTTTCCCTGTTTGTGAAGCTTCAGCCATGCTGGGTTTCTTTGGGTTTTTTTCTCATCTTCGAGCATGTCAAGATTCATTTTGCTTTGGGGTCTTGCACTGGCTGTCCTCTCTTTTAGGGATTTCTTTCCTTGATCGTTACATGTCTGGTTTCTTTTTGTGATTTAGGCTTTCAAGTTAAACATCACCTCTTTAGAGAAGTCTTCTGTAGTGGGTTGAATGGTGGTCCCTCTCCTAATCTTGAGTACTGTGAATGAGAACTTATTTTGAAAAAGGGTCTTTGCAGATATAACTAAGGATCTTGAGATGAGATTACCATAGATGATCCAGGTGAGCCTAAAAACCCCGTGAGAGGTGTCTGCAGAAGAAACACACAGAAGAGAGACACAGAAAGAAGAGGAGATGGCCATGTGAAGATGGAGGCAGAGATTGGAGCTGTGCAAACATGAGGTGAGCCTTAGGTCTTCAGAAGCTGGAAGAGGCAAGAGAAAATTCTCCCCTAGAGCAGTTGAAGGGAGCACGAGCCTGCTGACACCTTGATTTTAAACTTCTGGCTTCCAGGACCCTGAGAGAATAAGTTGATGCTATTTTAAGCTACCACGTATACAGTGGTTTGTTGTGTCAACCCTAGGACATGGGTGCACTTTCCCTGAACATACAATCTAAAGTGTCCTTTTGGTCACCACCAGTGTTATTTTCCTCGTGGCATTTGTCCTGTCTTGATTATTTTTCCTCTTTCCTTGATTATTTTTCTCTCTTACCTAGAATATAAATTTCAATAGAACAACTATAATCTGTGTATTCACCACTATGTCTTTAGAGCCTACAGCCATGTCTAAAACATAGTATATACACAATAACTATTTGTAGAATGAATAACTAAAGCATATACTAGAACAAGTAAATCATATACTTTATAAATAAAGCATATGTGCTTTGGGAGGAAGGGACTAGATATTTCTAAGAGTCCTCCTAATTAAGGGGTTTATGATTTTATAATTTTAGTATTTCAAGATGACGTTTTGACATACATTTAGGAGCCATTGTTAGAAGAGTTACATTTTTAAAGAGAATCAATACAACAGAATAGGCTGTCATATGTGGATTACAGAGGGAGGAGACCATAGAGGATTTTTCTCATTAAAAGAGAAATAATCTAGTTGAGAGTAACGAAAGCCTAGACCACGGTAGTTGTAGAAAGGTTAAAGAAGAGGAAAATATAAAAAGATATACTATTAATTATAAATCAAATCAATCTTTAATTGAATAAAATGGATATATGGGGAAGTCAATATGTGGCAGGGAATTTTCACCAGCTCAGGAAAATTCCAAATTGCCTGTGGATTATAGACTTGAGCTGACAAAACTGCATCACGAACTTACTTATATTAATATTTATACTCATGCAAAAATGAAAAGTTCTTATTTGTGTCTTTTGAGTGATTCATGAGGTGTGTGTCTGAAGGCTGAACGTACTTAGCTGAATGTGAAATAAGTATTTTAGAGGATATTTTCTGTGAATCAGTGAGTCACCTCGGTTCTTTTCCATTGTTATTGTAGAGTAGCAGTAGAAATCCACTAAAGTACTACTTGATCCTAAGGTATGAGAATCCAGTTTACTCTATAGAAGTACATTTTCTTGATAAATGGAAATCGAGAATTAACCCGAAGCATTTCTTGGGAAGATAGATGTTACTGACTTTTATAATTACAAAGGATAAAATATGCCAGTTATATTACAGAAAGTTTTTCTGGATTGTCTCCTACATGGAATAGAAAGAAACCTCTATTGAAATAGTATTTTCTAAAGTTTTATTCTAAATAATTTTCAAAGCAAATTAAAGTCCTGAGATGAGTGGCAGAAATGGATCAGTATTCAAATTATGTAAAAAAAAAAAAAAAATGAGGCCAGATAGTAAGAAGCTAGGAATATTCCTTGACAAGTAGAATGGGGAAACTGAGACGGGCAGCTGAACTAACTGGCTGAGCCATTTCCAGCTGATACAGAAGGTCACTGCGCTGGAGAAAACATCAGACCTCAGCTCCACACCGAGAAAGGTAGCAAACCTAGGTGGGCAATGCCAGGACCAGCTGCAATGACCAATGACCCCCTGCCCTGGCACCCACCAATCAGTGGAGACCACAACGCCGAAGGAACACATCTAGAAAACTAACAAATATGTTGCCAAAACCCTCACCTAAGATTCCCACTGGCAAGAGAGAGATAAAAGCTGTTAAGACAGAGGACCTAGACTACGCTCTCCCTCCGGGGAGCATGCTTGCTGCTTTCCCTTCCCCTCGTATTCCCTCACAAGTATGAATCTCCTAAACTCTGAGGGTTCCCATGAGACTTGCAACCAGGGGAGCAGTGGGCAGCAGAAGCTCATCCAAGGCTAACTGCCAGAACCTGTCTCCAAGGCCCTGTTTTCCCAGTGAGCTAAAGCAGCCCGGCCTCAGCTGATTCTTTCCTGAAACATTTTTAGGGAGACAAAGCAGCCCAGCCTAGGTCTCTCCTGCTGCTTTCTCTGCTCAGCCTTTCTTATCTCACTGTCCCCAGCTTTAATAAATGTACCCTCAGTGTCTCCTGGACTCATGCGGTGAAGTCTTTCCTGCACAAAATCAAAAACCCGCACACTACCAGCAGGCCCTAGGCAGACCCACTCAGGGCCAGGCCCCCTTCCTAGTAAAAGAAACATAACAAAAGAGAGAATTCTTTCTGCTCTCTAGCAGAAAGAGAAATTGTTGTCTGCTTTTATTGTGTAGTTCAAACACAGAAAGAACCATCATATCAGAAGTTTCAACTGTGATGAATTTTTTTAACCACTTACCCATAGATATTTATGTTATAAATCACACATTTTATCAAAAATTATAGATAATTTGAGAAGTGTGAGGTTTTAAGCTTACCTGTTGAAAACCAGTTGCATTTTTCCAAAATATTTATAAAAAATAGTCATCATACTTTATAAAATCAGATGTTAAAGTATACAAAAAAGGCAGGTGATATCACCTTATTGGTAGAGGAATAAATCTTGTGAATGAATTAGGAAAAACTGGGATAGACTGAGATACTACATTTCTCCTCTATAAGGACAGTTGAGAACCCTCTAAGACAGACCATGAAGTATAGAGCCTGGAGACTGGAGAAAGGCTTTGAACTGGGCTTTAAACAGAAAGAACGGCTCTGCCGTGAAAAGTTGAGATCACTTAACGGCATTTGGCTGCAGAGTGAGAAGTCCTACACTTGTATTTCATACTCGTATGTGAACTTGCTCTGAGAATAAACTTGAACTTCCTAAGCCAAGAGTGAGTAATAACAGTAGTGTACTACACATGAATCAAAAGCTTGCCCTAATCACACTCCCATCTAAGAGAGAGGTTCAGACTCACAGGCTCTGCTTTGCACAATCACCATGTTTGGTCACACATAACCTTGCTTGTGTGTCCACCTTGACCCTGGCCAATTCAGGCCTGAGAGCAGCCTGCAAATGGCTCCCCTGAAATTAAAGTCTATCTGCATCCTGGCTTTAAAGATAGGACACAAACACAAAGTTTACATTTTAGTAGAGATTAAAGTTGTGCAGGAGTGAATATTAAGCAGAGGAAGCTAGTTGTTAGGTAGAGGGGAATGGTGTTGCTATATGGAAAAAGGAAGGCACCATGAAAGAGAGACATGGGGGGATTGGGGACCTGGCTTGATGTCAACTAGACTTATGGTGATGATCATTTTGCAATATATACAAATATCAAATCATTATATTGTGCATCTGAAACTAATATGTTATATGTAAATTGTATCTCAATAAATTTTAAAAAGAACTAGTCGTGGTTCCTTTGAGGCTTTATTAATCTCTGCCTGCATTCGATGCTAATACGTTCTCTCAGTAAACTCCTTTTTCCGGCCTGATCCCGACAGAGTGGGGTGCCCACCCATGCCCGTCTGCGTGACATCACCCCAGGCGCAGTCGGGCTGCCCTGTTAGTCTCCATTTCTTCGAACCAGAAGAACCCCAAAGAGCAAATCTCCATTACAGAAGAGAGATAAAGGCCAATAAATAAATTGATAAAAGCTTAAATCAATAAGAAAAAAGACTCAGTAATTATATAACTATAATATTGTGAATTTGAAGGGATAGAGAATAGTTATAAAAACCACAAATGTTGGAGGAAGACAAGATTTTCCAGTTCACATAATTTATACATTATAGCTTTCCAAATAAATAAATGAGGCCTAAAATGTTGGTTCGCTTAAGCTCAGAGAAACTATAACTAGAAAGCTGGTCTTATAAAAGCAAACTCCTCGATATTTTATTACCCCACACTGCCTTTAACTTTTGCTGCTGCTACTTTTTAGACCATTGTGTACTTTGTGTAATTTATAAGTTTTATAAAGACAGTTAAAAGAAACCAATTGGTATTATAGTATTTAAGCTCTATTTTTATGTTATAAATATTGTTATCATGTTTTTAAAATATAATGCATAGTCATATTAATATTTATATATTTAATATTTATATAATATTTAATTGAGGCAATATTTATATAATTATAAATATAATGAGTTGTATATAATATATAAATTACATATAATATAAATATAATGTTTGCATGTGACATACTTATATGTAATCATTTTATGAAATTTATTATTATATAATCTAAATCTTTATCTTAGAGTATATTAGATGTACATTATTATATTATATACTGTGTGTATGTGTGTGAGTGCTTTAAGTCAGTGCCTCCCACATTCTATTTTGTATATAAGTTACTTTTCCTGGGATATTATGAAAATACAGATGCTAGTTCAGCAGGTCTGGAGCGGGCCTGAGATTCTGCATTCTAACCAGCTCCCAGCAAATGCTGATGCTGTGAGGTTTTGTGCACGATTACCTGTTTTCCTCAATTACCTTGATCTGCACTAAGTTGCCCCTCCATCTCTAAGCTACCCCCAGGTTTGAAGAGCGGAGAACCAAGGCCAGCCAACTGAGTCAGGATATGGGGCAAGGTGTCTGGCTGGAAGCAGGCTGAGCAAGGTAGTCAGTGCTCCGGCTGGAAAAGCTCAGGTGCAGATCAAACGCTCTAGGAGCCTGAGAGCCAGGGCAGTCAAAGTCTAGACGTCGGGAGGCGTGGAGCCTCTCTGCAGCAAGGCTCTGACCGGTGGGGGGTTAGCTGTGAAGGGTATTGATCAAATTACTCTGTGTCTAGGGATCCAGGCAAGGCTTTGGGGATGAGATGATGAATGAGTAATGAAATTTGTCCTAGGAACACACAGTCTAGAGGGGAGGAAGTTTGAGGGGCAGGTAAAGAACTCCACTGAGAAGAAAGAAAAATTACTAAGGGCCAGGCCATGAATTGAGGCAGTTAGTACCAAGCGGGGCTGAGGTCCAAGCAGGCAGATTGAGTCGGAGTCCCTGGGGGCAGGAAGGTAAGAGCTGAGATCTAAGGGCGGAGTGTCCATGTACCAGGGTGTGTGGGGGGACTTGTTTTCCAAGGAATTGCGTGTATGGTATGGAAACTGTACACCATGGGGAGTGTGACAACATCTATGAGGCCAAGTGTTCGTGATTAAGGAGGAGGTAAAGTAGAGTAAGGGCAGGGCTGGAGCCCAAGACCAAGAGGATAGGGGTACCTGATGGCCAGGAGCCAGGCACCTGGCACTGGCCAAATAACAAGAACACTGGACATAAAGCAAGAGAAAGCATTAAAAGCAGAAGAATATTTAATACTAGAAAACAGTAAAGCTAAAACAATCAGCCAAAAAAGGTAAATCTCCTTGCCCCCTTCATTCCTCTTACAATCTACCCTCTAAATCTCAATCCATTTTAAGACAATAGCCAAAAGCAACATATATCTTTGTTCCCTCAAGATGTTGCTAATTGGGAAGATATGGCATTAAATATGTACCACCTGTGTATCAGGACACTCACAGCTGTATATGACCTTGTCCTTAAAGGCAGTAAGTAATGAATGTAGAGAATAAAGTTTCATTATTACATTATATTGTATATTTCTGCAGTATAATACTTTTCAGGTTTTAAAGTACTCTCACAAGCATCTCATTTAATCCTAACAGCAACACCACAAACATTATATGGTTGGCATACCCAAGGCATGAATAAGGAAACTGAGCCCTAGAGAGATTAATTCACCAAAGACAATGCAACTTCTAAGGTGCTCCACCAAATTTTTGACTTTAATCAGTGCTCCTTCTAAATTGTTAAAATGTAAAATATTTTGTCCAATTTCTGATTTTTTGTATCTAAATCCCCAAGTGAGTAGGGAGGTCCATCAGAGTTTTGGGCTAAAATATTTGGATATTAGGATAAACAATAAGACAAATCAAAGCAGACATAAAAGGAAAAGAAGTAGATGAGAATGGCCTTGGTCAACACCACCATCATGGATATCTTTGGGTATCAGAGAACAAAGAATCAAAACAAATAATTCTCAGGCAATCAAAAGCAAAGCTAAGTCATGCACAATGATATGAATGACAAAAAAAATGCAACACGTGACATCAAAAGACAGATAAAAGAAATCATTTTAAGGGGACTGGGGAAAGGAGAATAAAAACTCAGCCAAAGTGTGAGGGACTAATGAGTGGATAAAGCTGACAGTAACTATTTTACTTGTGGCCAACAGGAGCATCTGATTCACTGCAAAGAGGCATGTTTCTCTTGAGAGCCAGACTGAAGGACAGAGACACCCCTCATGAGGTTCGCAGGGCAGAGACGCACCTGTTGTTCCAAAGTGAGGCTTAATAGAAAGTAGACATGGGACCTGGTGTTCACTGATGATGCCAGGAATGAACAATCTGTGAAAGGAGGGGGAAGATCTGCTTTCCAAACACTTATGTCAGTGTTAGAACAAAATAAATGAGGGGCAACCACAAACTTTTTCTCATAGGAAAAGAAGAAGGTTTAGAAGGTAGAATAGAAATTATCGAAAGTCCATATGACTAGTCTCAAAATTGAGTAATGTGTGCAAAAATAGAAGTCCAATGTGGCTTTGATCTAAATTAAACATAATCTTCCCTGGCTGGTGTGGCTTAGGATTGAGTGTCAGTCCGTGAACCAAAAGGTTGCCAGTTCAAATCCCAGTCAGGACACATGCCTGGGTTGTGGGCCAAGTTCCCCGTTGGCGGCATGAGGGAGGCAACAGATCGATGTATCTCTCATACATCAATATTTCTCTTCCTTTCTATTCCCCTCCCTTCCCCTCTCTCTAAAAAGAAATAAATAAAATCTTTAAAAATAAATTAATTAAACATAATCTTGTTGATATGACTTGTGGAATGATGGGGAATATATTAACCTTGGAGAAAAAGACCTTGAAGCTGAATCAGGATTGTGCACACCTTTGGCCACCTTCAGTGTGGGTCAAAGGGATGGGAAGCAGCTATTTCAAGCTGATTGCAGGAGTGGGAAGACATTCAAAACATGGCTCTGTTTGGGGCTGAACTGTAGCAACATTTTATCATGAGAAGAACCCCACTGCTGGAGGAGAGACAGAGTTAGCATTGAACCAAAGGACCCGAAAAACCTAGAAAGAAACATAGGAAAGCTTGATTATAACTTTGATTTTAATACTAATACTAGGTATCTTAACAAATGGAAGCAGGAACTATCAAGAAACATTTCTTTACAAATGTATATCCTAGGGAAGAACAGAAGAGCGAGCAGAGATTGCAAATTTACTATGCGCATGCTGAAGATGGGCTACAGACATGTTTATGGCCGAAAGTGTATTTAAAAAAATCAGAAAATGTTGCCAATATGGTAACTTCATATAAAATATAAGATATGTCTTATCAAAAGAAAAAATCAGGTCTGGCATTGCCACATGGCTACAGCGAGTGCGCTGGGCTGAGTAGCGGGGCTCACGGGAGATCCCAATGACCAGCCCTGACTGGGCATGTAGAGATTTCAGTTTTCTCCATGCATCTCCCCTCCCCACTCCCACTCCCAGATGTTTGTAGCCAAGTAGGCTTGTTGTAAGAGAGAATGAAAGAAATAAAAATAGTGGTCTAATCTATGAAGGTAAGCCTTGATTATATAGCCACTCAACACATATTAATTAAACAACTAGTATATGCCAGGAGCTCTTGCTAGGTCCTAGGGAGATAGATTTGAGTAAGTTGCAGTCTTTGCTTTCCCAGGGCTTACAGTCTAAAGGGAAAGACATGTATCATGTAAATAATGATAAGCATGGTTAGTTAGCATTATGCTTGAGAAATGGCAAGTGCTTAGGACTGAATCTGGTGACCCCACCTGATGGGACATCATGGCAGATTGCTGAGACCTCTAGGGCTCCCCAGGATTGCCTAGGGTTGACCCTGGAAATGACTTAGGGGTACAGTTAATTACAGACCATTTCTAAAGTGGCTCATGCTACCGGGATGCGGTGGAGAAAGAAGAATGTGCTAAAGAAGTGAAACAGTTAATTCTCTTTCCAAGCTTTAGTGTTCTGTCCTGTTTAGTGTTTAGTCCTGTCTCAGTAATGCCGCAACATACAGGGTCTGGCACAAATAGCACCCCTTTTTAGTTACAAAATCTTTTATTCCAAAATCATAAGCATGTCATTCTGTAACATAACAATACCATACTCAAACACACCATTTGACATTTTAGGTGAAATGTTCAAATTAAAACTATAAATTATTACACCCATATCAGTATCCTGCCAACCACACTCAGGCAGGCGTTCCTCCTGCCAGACCCTGTATTTGTACAACCCGTCATCCGTACACCCGAGAACAAGGAGTCTGTTGGGCAAAGCATAGATGTATAAAGTAAATATCCTTCCACTAAAACGTATAAATTTAAAAATTCTAATAGCTATATCCGTTATCTAACAGGTTGGAAGGACAAAGAAGAGTCTTATTTTTGGTGGAATAACAGAAGTGCATGGGTAGCCATTGTGGTATTGATGAAATGAGAGCTTGGAAAGAAACGCAGTCTGGAAAGGCAGTGTTATTTGATCTTCATTATCTCCGGCAACAGCTCCTGTAATTCACAGTTTCACAGCATTTTGTGAGTAGCGTGAGCCATTTCACAAAGCTGTAATTTACCTTGGGAAGAAAACAATAATTAACAAGGTACATCATATAGAAACAATTCTGAACTGAAAGACATGAAACAAAATGATAAAATCCTAAAATGACTGATTTTTAGAAAATCAAAATTTCAGTTTACAAACTGCTTAATACTGTTTTTTCTCCCCCTCTCAGAAAAGAAGAGTACTGTTTGAGTGTATGGACACCCACACCCACAAGCCAGATCAAACGTTCGCAGCATACCTTCCGTAGGCAAACCCTAGAGAGATAGGATTGTGCGGTTTACTGTATAAGCACATGCATAATAATGGCTAGATTAGGAGTTTAATTCCTGGCATAGCATTTACTGTGCTTCATACAGAGTAAGCTGTTATTACTGAGTGACAGTCTTGCTTTGGTTGAGAGGATAAACTCTGCTAAAAGTGGATTAAAACACTTTAAAATTTTAGATTAAAAAATTGAAAACCTAGAGATTTCTTGACCCACGATGAGCTATGATGTCATAGAATTAAAGCCATTATTGTTCAGAACAGTCATTTAACTTATAGTTATTCTGATCATCTCTCTCCCTTCATCTACTAAGCAGCCTCTTCATTACAAGTGCAGCATTCTTTTCAATTGCTTAATCCAAAAATTATTCTAAACTTTTAAGTCATTTCATGACACAACGTGTTTATTTTAGCATAAAAAAAATCTTGGAATTGCTTGATTCCTTTTCCCCAATAGCGAAATGGGGTGGTTGACTTAGACCCATTTCCCTCCTTCGACGCTTTGGGGGGTCCACGGTCCTCTCCCGAGAACAGGGAGCACAAAGCACCTCGAATAGCGCCGTAGACGTTATTCATAAATGCAAGTGGTTCACTGATTTAATGAAGCGTGCAATTTTAACAAACGTGATCAGTGGTTCACTTCACACGGAAGAACGATCACAACTGATTTCTTAAGGAAAACTGATTTCTTTTTTATTTGTTTGTTTCTGTGCTTCATTTCTATAAATATTTAGCTAGGATTTCTACTCATGTTTACAGAGTGCTAAAAAGGTTGCCATCAGTTTTAATAAAGAGACATCTACTTTGATTACTGTTTGTTACAACACTTCTAATATAGTTAATTGACACACATTTCAGATTATACTTTATTATAATTTATTATATTTGGCTTCAAGTTATACTTTAAAGCGAAAGCATAATCCAGTTCAGAAAGACATTTGCAAGTGACCTTGATCTTTATTTTGATCAGTTACAGCTAAAATAATTCCTTTCGTTTCAACATGTTGACAACCATCCTGAAAAGTCATAACCACCAGTGGTGTAAGAGGTGAGTGGTAGCGTAAATGAAGCATTCATACGATAGTTCAAATAAATCTAATATCTATACATTTCTATTACTTGACTTCTCTATAACTTGACTAACAGCTATCTATCTATCTACCTATTTCTCTATCTACCTATCTACCTCCTTCCTAGGACTAAGTTAAGCACACTTATCACATTTACCCAAGAAAGTATGGGAAGGTATGTAAAACAGCCTATTTTATTCTGGGCCACCTGTAAGGGAAACTTGATTCTTCAGTGAAATAGAGGAAGGGTCTGCTAAAGAAGCGTAATGATGTCTTACAAGTAAGCCACGCTGGTAACATTTAGTAGAGGAAGTGAATAATTTATTTTTCAGCTGAAACTCAGGAGGAAAATTTTTAGGTAGAAGGGGGAAGGTATAATTATGCGGTTTGGAATTTGGCCAGGGCCCTGGAATTCATACCTCTTCACTTTCAAGATGTGTCACACACCCTTTAATTACCCGAAGTGGATCAGGCCTCCGTTTTCTGTCTATCCCATCAAAAAGACAACACGTTTTGTTACCCCTTTGCCCAATGCCGCTGGGAATTTTAACTTTTACTGAGTAGTCCACATAAATCATCTTAATCTCTCCTATTGAAATATTTTCTTTCTTGAAGTTCTGACTTACAAGGATGGCACAGAGGTCCATGCTTTCATATGAGGGTGACTCTAGGTGTCCACGGGGCTCTCGGCAAAGGCCTGAGGCTGCTTTCTGCCAGGGGTCAGGCTACCTGGGCTGGGTGTTGAGCTCAGACACTTATACTTGCTGTAAAATCCTGCATGTGTTAGTTAACCTTAACTTGAGCTTCAGTTTCCTCACCTATGAAATAATTCATATTCATCTGTTTTACATACATGAGATAGGGTTCAAAAAGTTCTTAGTCTCATAGTTGGAAAGAGTCAACAGTTGACAAACAGTAAGTATTATGGTTTTCATTCCCAGGGCCTTCTTCAGGTCTTAAAACCAGCACGTAGTAGGCTATGTCCAATGGAGTCCAGTTAAGGAACATCAATTACAGTCTGACTGTGAAGAGCTGTGTATGCCAGGCTACGCAGTTCAGATCATTATCCTGCAGGCAGAGGGGAGGGGACCATCGAAGGGGTCTAATCAAGGGAATGACAAGATGACACTTGTGTCTTAGAAATGGGGCTCTGGTTGCAGGGTGGAGGAAGGATATGGGTTAGAAACAGTCTCAAATGCATTGTGTCTCCTAAAAGCAAGGGTGAATCTAATTTAATCTCAGTATTGAATTGTCCTACAATGCTTCGATGCCTCATTGTCCTTTGAGAGAGGTAAGAGATTGTTTTTCATCTTTATATAAAATGACCCCAAATCTGTATTCATTTTTTTCCCCCAAGCCAGGCTGTTTTATCTGTCTGCTTCCACATTTCAACATGCGTATTTGTTATACTATTTCCACTTCTTATTCGTTACTTCTAAGCTATTGTGGGCAGAAGATTCAGCTAGTCAAACTTGTTAGGACTCAGTCTAAGACAATATTTGCTTGGCTAACAGAAATAAGATTTTAACACAGAAATATTCCTACTTACCAATATCCAATTCATTAATTCTTTTTATATAAAAGAAAATAAGCTACAGATGCAGGCAAAAGTGCTACAACTGTGACCATCACCGAGAGTTGCTCAAACAAACGCTCTCCCCGCCATTAAGGAAAAATGGAACAATGTCACTCGCATCTCCATAAGTTGATGCCCTGCCGTCAAGCAAAGGAACTAGGAATCAAGCTTTCATCCTGCCTCTGATCCACATTTTTCTCCGCTGTGAACCATGGACTTTCTAGCAATGGCTCTTTATCCTTATATGCAGCCCGGAAACACACACAATATTTTTCACACCAATTGTTCTTTTACAGCAAAACATCATTGATTTCCTGGAAATTTGTATGGCATTGTGTTGGAGGTTAACATTTAAGCATTATCTCATGAAAATGTTACAAAACCCAGGTCACTGATTCAGCTGGCTTAATATGAACTGTGTGGATTATAGGGCAACGAGTCAACCCCAGTAATGCTCGCAACAGAAAACAATAGAACAGAAATGGAGTTTGTCAAGCCTAAGGAAAGGCTCAGGTACTGATAGTGAAGGTGTAAGTCCAGGGCTGAGATGGAAGATCCGTGTGTTTTCTCAAGACCAGGGATCAGGAACAGAAGGACAAGCACGGAAGGGATGAATAACAATATCTACTATGGTCAGGGATAAGGGAAGCTGACAGACAAGGGACAGAGGCACAGGTGCTCTGAAGTCCAAGGGAGCAGTAAGGAGCCTAGAAAAAATACAGGACTGAAGAAAAAGGAAAACACACTTCAGAGAACAAGCCTGGGCTGCCAGAGCCTAGATTCCAGTAAGGAAGAACAGTTTCTTTCTCATTCCATAGTCTCTCTATACTTCCTTGGGACAGGAGCCAGAGAGGTATGACCCTCCTGGACACTCTCTGTTAGTGTCACTGGTCCAACTTACTACAGAAATGAAAAGTCGGGGGCAAGAGTGGCAGCCCCTTCCAGCACCGGACTCGATGCTGAGGAGCTGGGCCGTGCAGAGCCCGTGTACTGGGAAAGTGTGATAGAATAGTGAGGAGGAGCTGGCCCCAGGCGCAGGGTGAGATGGGCAGTGAGAGGTCCTGAGGTCTCAGGGGAGGTGTTGGTCCACCAAAGAAGGATGCAAGAGCACCGAGGCGAATGCTTCATAATATTGCCAAAAACCTAGCCCTAGTTTTAGAACTATTAACCGCTTATTAAGCCCTCAACTTTGAAACCTTTAATAAAGGAGTACACAGGAATACACTGCCAAGCCCCATAGATCTTCTCAAAAGACAGCTTCTCAAAAGTCCAAGTGATGAATGTGTCATCAGTAATAAAAGTGGTGCTGTGTTCTGTGAGAGTCTGCGCTTGGAAATCGATGTGACATTTTCAACAATCTTGTATAGTTTCTCACAAGTCATGCATCAATAATGCATTAATAGTGCTTTAGAATAACTCCTCAAATCTGTTACCATTAAAAACAGTTGTCTGTCTTGAATAGATGCCTAATTTTAAATCAAAATAGCTCCACTTTCAAATATGGGACAGCTGTAAAAAATTACATGTATGTACACATGTACAATAGACGCTTCAAAAAGAATTCTCAATAGAAAAATATCAATCTGTTCTTCAAAGACATGACACAATAGTCTGGTGTACATGCATTTATAATTAATCCACACAATTTATCTGATCATTTGCATTTGAGACTCTATTATGTTCAACTTAACCAGTATATTTAGTTATAGAAATAAGCTTCTATATATAAGAAGCAATCATGAATAACACTACTTAATTCTTCCACTGAAATTATTTCAGTGCAAATTAATGAAATTCAGGCCTAATATTTCAAAAAGGAGTCATCATACCTGCAAAACAATCTCATACATAACGAACAACCAAAATCTCCCTTCCTTCCCTCCTTCTTTCCTTCCTTTCTTCCTTCCTTCCTTCCTTCCCTCCTTCCTTCCTTCCTTTCTTCCTTCCTTCCTTCCTTCCTTCCTTCCTTCCTCTCCCCCCCCATTCTTCCTTCCTCCACCAGAAATGTTATTATCCATTAAAAACCAATGGAGAACCAATAGTTAAAAATCATGCATCCCATAATTCTCTCTTGGATGTCCGATATGATGCAAGATGCTGTGATAGGTGCAGATACAACTGTGGCCTAGACGTAGAACCTACTGCCATTATGTACTGGCTAGTGTGGATGCAGACAAGTAGAGAGGACATTTCAATACACCGTGAAGAAGCCCAAGAGAAGTGTTTTGCTACAGGAAAACAGAAAAGTTACAGAATCTGGGCCTTGGGGGTGAGGAAGACTTCCCAAGAAAATGGCATTCAGTGGAGACCTGTGAATGAACAGAAGTCACTGCTTGTGCTGGAACAGGGGAGAGAAGAAGAGACAAAATGTGTTCCAGGCAGAGAAACTATGAATAAAAATTCAGGAGTGAGAAAGGACATAAAAATACGAAACGATTGCGGAGTTGGATGTCTGCAGTTTGGTGGGTCAGTGGGTGATGGCATGAGGCAGTGGTGAGGGGTGTTTTCATGGTAGAGAAGTGCCATGGAGTTTGAACTTTATTCTAAGGAAAGCATAAATAAAAATGCTCACGAATGCATATATGTAATCATGTCCAGGTTACCTAAGTGCCTAGAATGCCCCTAACCTTTGATTTTAAGCACATCCTGGTGAAAATCAAGACCAGTTTAGCAGGGTGGTCTAGTTTCAGTTTTCTGCATGTATCTGTCCAATTTTCCCAACACAGTTTATAGAATAAACTCTCTTTAACCCATTATATGTGCTTGCTTCCTCTGTCCAATATTAATTGACTATAAAGGTGTGGGTTTATTTCTGGGCTCTCAATTCTGTTCCACTGATCTATGTGTCTGTCTGTTCTTATGCCGGAACCAGGCTGTTTTGGTTACTATGACCTTATAATATTAGGCAGTGTGATTCCTCCAAATTTGTTCATCTTTCTCAGGATCGCTGTTGCTATGTGAGGCCTTTTGTGGTTCCTTATAAATTTTTGAATTATTTGTCCTAGTTCTGTGAAATACCACATTGGAATGGTGGTAAGGATTGTGTTGAATCTACAGATTGCTTTGGGTAGTAGGGAATTTTTGTTAAGTTTATTTGATTATCATTAAGCCTGAGAGTCATTAAGCAGCTACAGGCCTGATGGTCGTACTGGACATAACCCAAAGCTGCTCAACCAACAGAACTGGGACTTTGTATTGCTGAGGCTGCAACAAGGTTGTACTGGCCTGTGTCTACACTCACGGCCCACATTCCGGAGCTGCTGGTGGATTACTGAGCATTTAGGTTTTCAGGACCAGCCATATGGTATGGATGTGGATGTGAACAAAACCAACTCCATCCCTGTGACCCGGATTTTATGCCGTTCTTAAAGTTTTATGCTGTGAACCTTACTGTCCTTAGAAATCATATCAAAGCTTTCTAGTTGATGATTATCTGTATCCCTTAAAATGTAGCCTTAAATATTTTTGTTACCAACAGCCAGAGTGGCATGGTAACCAAGATAAATATTAAGCTGGTAACAGTATAGAATAGAAGTAATCATCTATCCCAAGGCCACCAGAAGATACGGCTCCTGGCGTTACCGCATTCTTTGTCCCTTTGTGCTGTCAGTCATTAGCACCTGAGTTACACTGTAAAAAATGTACTATAACAGGGGTCTGTTAGTGGCGAATAATTTTCCCAAAACTGCTTGGGCATCTGTCCGCTCCAGCCCAATCTTCCTGTAAGTAAATCCCCCCATAATAAATTCTGTCACATTCTGCGGCGTTGCCTGATTTGTCTTTTGGTCCAAAGATACCTTGTTACGGTGGCCCTCACACAGTTGTCCCCCCATTGGACACATATTCACACGAATTTAAAACATGTATTTCAAAGAAAAAGATGTAAATATTTAGTTGAGAATATTTTCTACATAATTCTGATTTGAATATATTTTAAGTGAGGACAACACTGTCATATTATTTATAGAAAATGAAGCTTTGCCACTGAACTGTACAATGTTTCCTAGATTTATAAATTAACGAGCCTGATGAGATGCCCCTGATTTTAGATGTAGAGAACAGAAGAAGGGTAAATCACAGAGTACTTTATAAATGCATGTAAGTGCCCCAAAGAAAATGCTAATAAGCAAAGGGAAGGCCCGAAGCTAGGTGTCTTGGAACAGAACACCAGGGGCCTGAATTGTTCACAAGAAAATGAATCCACCTTAGCCTGGGGCTGACAGGTCAGGAGAACAAAGAGACAAAAGATAATCAGAGGCATAAGAAAGGAGAAAACTGAAATGTGAGAAAGGCCACAGAAGAAAACACACCTACTTTTAATCAGATCCCCCGCATTTTCCCTTACAGCAAGGTTCCATTGGGTCGGGCAGCCGCTAACTGATTGATTGATTGCGTGTGCCACCTTCTCGGTAACTTTCCTCTTAAATTTTCCCGGTTTCAATATTTTTTGGAAACTTTCTGTAAATGAAAACATTGTCGGTCCTCTTTTTGAGTAATTTCTATCATAACCTTGAAGTGTAGGGATTTTAAAATATTTTGTTTAATTACCAACAAACAGCTTATATGTTCTATAAATATTTTATAACCATTCATTCACGAGAGATAGCCGACTGCATCCTGTGTGCCAGGCCCCATGTTAAGCCCTGTTCCTGCCTGTTTGCAGTCAAGGTGGCTACAAACGTCTTTCCGTAACTATCAAGTAACACTCACCATTTCACAAACATGTCAATAAACTATTGGAAAAGTTTTAGACCTACAGAACAGTTGAAAAGATAGAGCAGAGATCTCACAGATGCTTCACCCAGTTTCCGCCATTATTAGCATCTTACCTTGCTGTGGTACACTTGTTACAACTAAGGACTCAGCGTTTGTGTGTTATTATTAACCACACTCTACACTGCACTTGACTGCACTTGTTTTTCCCTAGTGTCCTTCCCTGTTCCAGGATCTCATACTGGACACAGACATCCAGGGTCCGTGTATCTGTGGGCTCCTCATGGCTGTGACGCTTGCTCAGACTGTCCTTGTTTTTAATGACCTTGACTCTTTTGAGGAGGACTGGTTAGTGTTTGTCTGATGATTTTGTTGTAGGTAGACTGGGGTTGTGGGTTTTGAGAATGTCACAGAGGTGAATGTCCTTCTCATAACAATACATCAGAGGGTCTGACACCAAAGTGGCATATCCCTGCTGATCTTAATCCTTATCACTTGCTTAAGGGAATGTTTGCCAGGTTTCCCCATTGTAAAGTTATTGTTTTTCCCCTTTCATAGTCTATTCAATAAGTGAGTCACTAAGCCCAGCCAACAGTGAAGTGTGGGGTGGGGTGGGAATGGTGGTAAATTAAGTTCCAACTCCTGGAGTAGGAATGGTGGTAAATTAAGTTCCAACTCCTGGAGTAGGAAATATTATCTACACATATTTTTTGGAATTCCTATGTAAGGAAAATGTGTTCCATTTTTTTGTTTAATCATTTATTTATATAGACTAATGTATATTTGTTTTGTACTTTGGGCTCGTATCCAATAATATGTTATTTTTGTTGTTGTTGATGTCATCGTTATAGCTTTGGCCTGGGAGCTCTTCCAAGTTGGCTTCTGTGTTCTTTGATCTGTCCTTTTATTGCGTGAGCATTTTCTTACTTTCTGGAACTGTTAGCATAGAGAGCTAGGTATTAATAAAGGAAGGAAGCAAAGGGAATCAGACATTATTAGGCGTAATAAAACCGGAGAGCATGAGCCTACTTGCTTCACAGGAAGTTACAGGTTTGCACACTCTCCAGGGAACCACCAGTCTGCTCCCAGCAGCCAACATGAGGGAAGGGAGAGAGCAATAAAGGAGGAGGTAAGCACATACACAATAGGAGCGAAATGGTGACCGAAGAGGCCTGTCAGTCTAGCCTGAAAAAGGGGAATTGATTGGTCAGGGGGTGGACTCATCAGAAGCCCACGAAAGCTGGGGAAGTTGATTGGTCATTTTGAAAAAGCTTCTGGTCCTTCCAAGCCTGAGATGACATAATCCCAGGGAACAAAGCCCTTCTCTCTCTTGCCCAGTAACACGCGTAACCCTGAGGGTCTGTCTGCCAACCAGGGCCCACAGCAGACTGCGCGGGCTCAAGGACGAAGCTGTAATATGGCACAAACTCTGTGCGCATTGGCTTATTTCTGGTCTGAATTTTCCATGGTGAGCAGACAGATGCGGCACCCTGGGAACTCAGGAGGGGCACTCATTTGATTGTGCATCTGATGCTACAAATAAATCTCGCCACACCTCATCCTCCCTTGTGGGTGCTGTGGAATGCTGTCCCTGTGACGTCCCAAGAACTCCACTTCCACAGCAACAGTACCACAAGATACCCCCTGCTCTTGTTGTGTATTTCCTAGGCTGGGGAACCGTGGAATCAACCAGTTTGCGAATGGGCCCTGGTTCCTTTTATTGAAGAATAGAATTAAAAATCAAGAGAAACAGTCTTCATTATAATATTGTAAAGAGCCTGCTTTTGCCTTTGCAAGACTTTTTTTAAAGGCCTAACCTATGTTACACAGGAAAAAATAGCTTTTCTACTGCTGAAATGCTGTAAAATAGTTAAAGGATTGGTTTTTTGTTGTGTTTTTTTTTTTTTTTACCTTGAAGAATAGAACAAATGGGCATTTGGTTAGCCAGTCAATGGGAATAATATTTATTATCTAAACCATTTTGAAATATTAATGAAAACATTATTTTAAAAATATGTTTATTAACAACCGTTGAAAATTTTGACCACAGCTGGATCACCCAGATTGCAACAAAGTCAACCATCATTTAGCCTCCCGATTCCTGACTGGAGTAAAGAATAAGGCAAATAAGGAAAACAGACATTTGTTACTTGGTTTTCATTTATAAACCCCTCTTTATTAGATGAATAAGTATTTTAATTTTTGAAGTAATAAATACAGCTCCCACTAATTTCAGACCCCTCATTGTGCTAACTGCTTTACACACTCTATACTCACTTGACAACGTTCCAGAAGTAAAATTTGATCCCAGAAGTTAAAATCATTTGCAGAAAACAAAACGACAAAATCCTCCTCACTTCTACCTCACTAGAAATAATCAAAAGCAAAAGATAAATATGGGATTTTAATTTTTTTTCAACTAAGTAGATTTAAGAAAGAACATAAGCAGGTGAAAGTTTGGAACAAAATACAATTCTTGCGCCTTAGAAAGGGTCAAGCCATACTCTTT
Source organism: Desmodus rotundus (assembly GCF_022682495.2). Classification (NCBI taxonomy): domain Eukaryota; kingdom Metazoa; phylum Chordata; class Mammalia; order Chiroptera; family Phyllostomidae; genus Desmodus; species Desmodus rotundus. The sequence goes on along the minus strand of NC_071399.1, from coordinate 77,038,641 downwards.
AATCCCCAAAGGAAAAACCTGGAGGACAAGTCCTGGCAGCTTCTGCACGTCTTCCTCCTGCGGGACAATGGCAGAAGTGAGCCTGGAATCCAAGGCTCTTGGTTTCCTGTTCAGTGTACTTTCCTCTAATCCTGTTCTCTAAGTCTCATTGTATTTTCTTATTGTACTTCCTGGAGTCCCACTGTACTGCCCTAGGATGCAGCAGGCACACCCGCTGTGGCTCCTATCTTTGAGCATTTCTGAGCGATTCAGATCAACATGATATTGGGGTACAAGTGGTAACTACCAGAAAGTGAATGTAGAACAAGAGCAGGTGTGAATCCTAAAAATGCTGTATACAGATTGATGCAACCTTCTCCTGGCTATGAAATACAGGATGTATATCGTTAACTTATATGACATTGTGATAGTCAATATGAGAAGCCTGCCTGCCTTCCTCCCTTCTCTCCTCCCTTCCTTCTTTCCTTCCTTCCCTCCTTCTCTCCTTCCTTCCTTCCTTTTCTTTTCTCTTTTCTTTTTTTCTTTCTACTTTCCCTTCTTCTTTCTCTCCTACTTATTCCTCCTTCTCCCTTTGCTAGGCCCTACCATAGATGTCCTATAAACCCTGAGACATCTGACATCAGGGTCAGGGCTGCCAGCAGGTGCAATAAAGCATGCCCTAGGCTGCTGTGAGGTCAAGGATCTGCTAGGTTTAGCTGGCTGTTAATAAGTAATAGGTAATTCTCCTGGGAAGATTTCCTCGGGGAAATAGTACTTAACCATGCAGGCTTTCCTAGTCCTAGAATGAAATCCCCTCAGAAAATAATCAGGACTTGCCTGAGGCTGGCAGAATAATAATTTCTTTTTTTGCTGCTCTTCCTGTTGTGTGTCTGTGAGAGAGAGAGACAGAGGGAGAGAGAGTACACATAGGTAAAGGGTCAAGGGCCAGTTTTAAAAATATATACTTAACCCAATATGGGACTGATATTATTTTAAATACAATAAACATGAATTAAATTATTAGGAAAATGAAGTAACATGAAAAATAAGACAAAATATAACCATTGATGTATTTATCATAGTAGATTCAACAGGCATAAATGACTCCATGAACTGGCTATAAATCTTTCTGAATAGTCTTGATTCTGTACTTATCTCATTGTACAAACAAGTAGCAATAAAGCGCAGCCCACAGATTGGCTTCCAGCAGCACGGCTCTCAGCAGCAGTGCTCCACCATGCCTGCAGCCGACAGGGCCGCCCAGGCCTCACCACAAGCCATTTAAATCAGAAGCTCTCTTTCTGCGCCTCTCTTCTTTTAAACAAGTTCTCCAGGTGATTCTAACCTGCAGCTTTACAAAGAAACGCAGTTGCTACACTATGTCATCTGAAAAGTGGCCCTTGGAGGCTCCTGTCTTTAAATAAGCCCTTTCATGTTTGGTGATGAAATTTGGGGGGAGGAGGGCCTTTTTACTTCAGTCCTCTCTTTACTTCTCACTAAATCTGTTACTACGTTTTCTAAAGGAATTCATCATGCGGCAGAAAGTAGGCATTAGGGTATTGTGTGGCAGCTGGGGTTCATAGGCAGGCACCGTACAAAAAGGATGACCCTTTTAAGTCCTAGTCCTTATTATAGTTATGTCGGAATCATGCTCTCAGGAAATAATAAACCCATGTGAATCCCCTTTGATGTCCAAGTCAAACAGGGATGAGGTCTAATTCCCATAATTGAAGATTCATTCTTTCATTCATTCAACAGAAGCAGCTGTACAGGCACTAGGAATGCCTTTGGGTGTTAGAGCTCCTGCCCTCCCGGGCCTAAGGATCACTTTTATTTTAGAGAGAGGTGTGTCAGTGACTTTGCCTATAAGATGTAATTCAATCTGATAGAATTTGATCCACTCATTTAATTAGGTCCAGCGGATGCTAGTGAGTGAGGACCATGGAAGAATCAAGTCTATTGAAAGATCAGGCTTTAACTTTTCCGGTACTACTCGCTTACAGGCATTCCTCCCGCAAAGCCACGTGAAAGCAACTATAGCGGAGTGATTCAGGCCGTGGATCCTGACAGAGGGCTGAAGTGGTAAAAAGTGTCACCCATCCAGCCCATCCTGTTAGCTGCAACCTCAATCCCCCTGATCATGCCAGGAGAGTGGCTGGTGCCACCCCAACCATGAATGCTGAGGTACCAGCCATATCACATAGTTGCAACCACACAACACGGACCCCAAACTATTTGCTTCCCTAACAATGAGTGCTTGACTGACAAACGAGGGCCAGAGCTAAGGTGCCATTCATAGCATTGCTGTTGGATCTCAGCCCCTGACTGTGCCGGGGGCGGGGTGGGCTGAGTTCAAAGGGCTGAGGCTTCTCCTCTGGACACCGACACTAGACTTTCTGGACTCCCACTGTACTGCCCTGGGATGCAGCAGGCACACCTGCTATGGCTCCTATCTTTGAGCCTTTCTGTTTAATAAATCCTGCTCTGCCAGTGGTGGTAGTGTGCTGCTCGGCTGTTTGCTAGGTTTCTATGACAGCTACTGACAACAGGGGTCACGGAGAGGTCATGACTCGGGGGCAAACTTTGCTAGAGGAGTCAAGACCTTGGGAGATGTCAATCTAAGGTGCATTAGGATAGTCTATGTGGATTCCCCTTCTCCAGCAGCAAAGGAGCTCAGGAAGACCCTCCATAGCTAAAATGGGCAGAGCAATCGATCCACCATCGGTTCACAGGGATCAGCAGGTGGAACCCAGTTCCACAGGTGTATGTGTGATTTGCAGAGCCGCCAGCACACAATGAGTATTACCTTCTCTGGCTGATTCTCATGGGGGAAAAATTACTGAAAGATAACTACATGCCAGAAACATTACTAGGTAAGTACTAAGGACACAAAAATAAACATAACAGTCTCTATTTTCCAGTAACTATGTCTTATAAAGCAGACCAACAGTAAAATGATAACTGTTATAATGGGTTATGTATACAATGCTATGGAAACACAGAAGAAGAAATAGCAAGCACTGAGAAAAGTTAGGGAGGGCTTCATGGAGGAGGTGACATTTGAGGGGTGCCTCTAAGGGTAGGTCTACAATCCACTTGAGGACATCTCACACAGGACTTCCCAAGCTGCAAGCAGCTAACATAAATCTGCTTCTAGTTGACACATGAAGCTTTTTCTAGAAACCTGTGTTCTACAAATATGGTATACACTTGAAATTTGCAAAGGCAACATTTTCAGACATTCTAGAATCATTAAATTCACAACACACTAATTAACCTGTAGAGGCTGAATAATCAGCCAGGCTTACTTACTGACTGAATACATGCTTCTACACATGAGCCTTGTGGCAGCCCTCATAGATGTGGCCCAACTCTCAAAGGTCGCAAGTGAAAAGTGTCGCTCCCCTAGTGTGCTTTGGGGAATAATCTTCCAGAATGGCAGCAGGATTGTCGCAGTGCTCCAGAGAAGCAGTGATGCTGCAGTAAGAGAGTCACTGTCTCCCGGGGAGATGACCAGGGCCGCACTATGGAGCTTCTTGCACAGTTGGTTACTTGGGAGACACAGCAGAGGGTCCACTGGTGTCACACGCCTACATGACCTGATGAGTCACCATGGGCCAAAATGGATTCCTTATAACGGGGAAGAATTAATGTATGTATCATTTACTAAGTATACTCACTAAGTTCTTGGCACAAGGCTAAGAGCATCACAAGTACTTTAGCACGTGCTTGTCCCCTAAGCCCTGTGAGTTATGTCTCCACTTCCAAGACGAGGAAACCGCGCTTGGGGAAGATAAGCAGTGAACTCAAGGGCATACAAACTGGAAAGCAATAGAACTGGGGGTTAATCCGAGACTGCCTATCACCAAAACCTCTGCCCTCAGCTTTTCACCTGTCTTCATCCTCAGTTAAAGATAGAAGACTATTGGTTTGGTAGAAGACAGATTTGTCAGTGGCTAGGGACCTGCCCCTCTACCAGGGCCTTCACCATGCTCATTTCCTGAGGGGCCCCGGGACATAAGACCAGGGCTCCCATGCCAGGCATTGCCAGCAACATGGTTTTTGTCTTTCACAGGTTATGTGGCCCGTGACAGGAATTATACGTGTCAGGGCTGAATATATGTTACTAGAAATAGATTACTTCAGGAAGTCATATTTGTATAGCTCAAATAGAAGTGAAGAAAACTGGAAGCAAGATACAGCATTCTAATCTGCGGTTGAATCATGCACCATAATTAAGCCTTCTCATTTCCTCCTCTTTCCTTCTTCATTTTGCAAATGTCTCCATCTGTGACTCATCCCTTTCGCAGCAATGTTACTCCCTCATATTTCTTTTTCTTGCCTTGCTATTTTCTTCATCAACTCTCTCCTTTAACTCTTCTAGGAAGATCCTATTGGCTATTGAAATTATCAAAGGGTAAGTTAGAAGCGATACTTCTTGAAGAAACATTAAGAATTTGTATTAAACCAGTCAAGGCCTGCATTAGTAACTGAAATTAATGAGAACCTTATGTACATAAATTAGCTCAACATATTTGGGAGCCTATTTTTTGACTGGAACTATTCTACCTGTTGAAGATATCAAAATAAATAAGACACAAACCTTTTTGGGTGCTATGAATTCAATATTTATGTCATCCCCGAATTGATAGGTTTGGGATGGGGTCTGGGTAATAACATGGTCATGGAATGCTGGTTCATTGCTTGGAGCCCTTATGAATGGGATTAGTGTCCTCATAAGAAAAGACATAACAGAGGTGGTCTCTGTTATGTAAGGATACAGCATCTGCAAACCGGGAGAGGGCCTTCGCCGGGAACTGAACTGACTGGCACCTTGATCTTGGACTTCCAGCCTCCACCACTGTGAGAAACAAACGTCTGTTGTTTCAACCACGCAGTCTGTGGTAGTCTGTCAAAGCATTCCAAACTGAATGAAATGATAGGTAGGACCAAGACATAAAAAGATAATGTCCATAAAATGCAGTAAGTGCTATGACAGAGATAGATACAAGTTTATAGGAGCTCTTCATCTTCCCCAGGTTCCGGGAAAGTTTCTGAAGGGGAAAATGACATCTGAGCTCATTCATCTCACATGAATTAGAATTAGTTAGAAGAAGGCGGAGGAGGAAGAAAGGGGGAAAGAAAACTTCAGGCCCAGAATTTTTAGTAGTTACACAAAAGTACAAAGGAATGGAACCACCTCGTATATTTGGAGAATTACAAGCAGTGTGATGTTGCCAGAAGGCAAAGTTGCAGGTGATGAGAGGGGGGAGTGAGGCTGGGGAGACAGTCAGAACCACGGTAGAACCATTAATGGCTTTAATGCATGTTAAGGAGCATGCACTTCCTCTCATAGGGGATAGGGTGAGGGAATAGGCCAGAAGGATTTAAAGAAAGAGAACTGACATAACCACACAGTATTTCTGAGTGATCCCCTGGATGGCAAAAACAAGGAGAGATCTGGGGGATACTACACAAGAATCTAGGGTGCCGGTCCAGGATAGGTGCCGGGGACTTGCCCTGGGCACCTGCACTGAGGGGGGAAGACATAAAGCTGTCAGAACTTGGATATAGGGACTGTATATCCTTTCTTGAGTGGTTGCAACAGTTAACCCTAATAGGAACGTCAGAACCCTCCACAGGTCTTTCTGCGGTTCCTCCCGGCAGACTCACGCTGGATGCCAGCGCAGCACTTTCCTCTTTTGCCTTGGGTCTGGGGATTTGACATGCGTTCTTCTGCTTTAGTCACTTCTGGCATTCTGTTGGTTCTCTGGGGGACTTTTCTCTAACCTAGGTGTGGCATGGGTTTTAGGCTTCTCAAACATCCTCTTTGCTTGCTATTTTCAAACCAAAAATCGATCTTTCCTTCCTAGCATTTCTGTCATTGCAATTAATTAACAATGCCAGTACTGTTGGCTGAGAGTTTATCCTTCTACTGCTACCTATTTTTGGTAGCATATGTCAGACACCAATTCTGTTCAATGGGACCACTAAAAGGTGTAGGAGAGAGGGCCCTGAAAACTCAGGGAAGGGAAATTGGCAGGAAGCCGGAGGCTGGGCAGCTGAAAGGTGAACCAGGTCACTGCAGAGTCACCAGTCTGCTTGAGTCACCCCTGAGGAAGCTGTTGCGCTCCCGGATTCAGAACTCTGTTGGTACAGCACTCTTGAAGAGTTCTCATTGTTTTGAGCCATTGTCTCATAAGAGGAGAGCAAGTCTGGTCCTGGCAGCTGAGAAATGCAAAAGGAACGACTATTTTCTATTAACTTCCAGGTGGGAAGTGGGAAAGAAAGGCCCTCTCTTCCCCTCCAAATCTTTGGGGCTTCCTGCCCCATAAAAGGTATTGGAATTTTTGAGTTTTATATCCCCCTAACTCTGTATCTTAATCCTCACACATACATACATCACACACATGCACACATATCACACACCTGCCCGATAGGAAGTTCCCTGAGAGCAGAGTGTCTCACTCTCGTTCTCGGTCATAACCTCAGTGCCAGGCAGGGTTCATGTCAGAGAGGAGTAGATAGTTCAGCAAATATTTCTTGGATAAACGGGCAAATAAGTGAACAAATATGCCTTTTTTAAAAAAAGCATTTACCAGTAATTACTATAGGACTTTAATAACTCTATTACTACTTGTTACCCATCTATACGTTTTAACTCCCTTCTGAGACAGTAACAGGAATTGCTCCCACCTTCTGCTTGTTTCATAGTTCATCAAGCCCCCCCCACCCCACTTCTGAACCTCAGATTTTAGCAAGGGTCCCATAGACCTTTAGGCCATGCTCACCCTTTCCCCTGACTGGAAACTGAGAGAAGCAATGCCTGAAGTGTCTAAAGGAAGCTAAGCTGCTTTTCTTATTTTGGATCTCCAGACTTGATAAGAATCAGCCTTGGAGGCCTGGAGACAAGGACTGAGGGAGAACGCCCCAGGGCCGCTTCCTTGGAAGGCAAAGAGGATGAACGACTCCCTTGGCCTTGGAAATGGGAGCTGACAATGGACTCAGCGGAAGTCGGGAGCTATTTGTGATCTGAACCAGTTGTTTTCTCTGACAAACTGCAATATTGAAATTCTGAGGAAATACACCAGTGTTTTGAGATGGACTATGTTTTGACTTTCTGGATGCCTTAAAGAGTGAGCTAGGTAGGCCAAGCCATGTGACAATGCTATAAAACAACCCTTTTAAGACACTGTAAACTTAAAAATCCTCTTAAGATCTTATCTCTCGAACACGTTATTGTGCTGATGCTGCTGCTGCACGTCTGAAGATTTCATCAACAGAAAGCTAGCAGTTTAATGCTAATGATCTGCCTTCAGAAATGACTCTTCTTCTCTGGGATTTTTTAATCTGAAAGATTTTGAAAACACACACACACACACACTTCAAAGATTTCATTGATGTCATATTGTCTCAGAATGGGACTTGCTAAGTTTTACTAGATAGGTTATATTTTAAAATTTCTTCAACTTTGGATATTGGTAGCTGCTCGCTTTAACTGGGATTTATAATTCTCCCTGAGAATAACATTTGTTGTCGGAATAAAGCACATTTGGCTCTTTCTAAGCTGCCAAAATGTGAAGCCTTGTGGTTAGGTATTTTGGAAAACTGGCAGGTTTTGTTTACATATTGTGGTCTTTCTCCAAATTTATCCCACATCCCACACCCCACAAGTCTAGGACCCCTTCCAATGTAATTGCTGCGGGACAAGTGCAAGGCTAAAAAGGCTTCCTGAGCCACCGAATCCCTTCCATCTCTGAATCACAAGCGGCAAGTGCCAAAAGAGCTTCCCTTGCCTGGAAAAAAAAATGCTGACCTACAGAAATACCTGAATCTAATTTGCTGTACAAATGGAAACCTGTGCTTCTCTAGATTGGATGCAGAAGAGGGTTTTTTTCAATGTTTATAATTTAACAATTGCTTAGAGCCTTTCATCTGAAAGCAATTTACGCATGTTGGGCCCAATTACCCTAACATGCTTAAAGCTTACCAGTGTTTTTCCTCTTTAACCTTCATGCATTGGTCTCATTGGACAGCGTCCTTATACCCACAGCAAATCTTAAACCTAATCATGGAAGTGTTTTATGGATTAAAATACCAGAAGACCCTTCTTGCCCCCAAAAGAATAATATCTTGGAGAATGATAGTGTTTTCTGTATATTCTTCTGACAGAGGTAAAACACTTTGTCTTTGAAAACGATTCAGTCATTCTGTGTAATATTCAGCCAGAAGAGATGAACCCCACTTGCTTTCTGATGCCTCAATTCTGGAAGAAAGCAACGTGTCCCATCTGCGGCAAACGTGTTATCTTACTCCGCTGCCATCCAGCAATCTACAGCCATCTGCTCGGGCCATGTGTTAACATGGCTTGTTCAGCCAGTTCATTCAACAAATACGTACGGAGGGCTTACTCTTTGCCAGGCACTATGCTAGCTATTGGAGAGAAAATGGTGAAAAGCAAGAAATGTGCGTGTCCAGGAGTTTACAGTTCTGAGGAGATAATGCACACACAAATAGTTCAGTATGATACTGTGATAAACACTACCATGGAAGGAGAGCTTGGCCCTAGGAGGAGCATCTGAGCAAGAGGGAGGACAGGAAGGAAGGTTTCCAAATGAAGTGAGAACCAAGGTGAACTATGAATGGGTGTCAGGTAGAAAGGCATGAGGGAGAGAGTTCTGGAAAGGAAGGAGTAGCATGTTTGAAAGCCCAGAACTTGCGTGTCTGAGGAACTGGAGAAGTTTCCTTTAAGCTGAAGGATTGAGTTCAGGGTTGCCTGTGGTAAAAGATGCTCTTGAGAGGTAAACAGAATCTAGCTCATTAGAGCCTTGTAAATCCTGAGAAGCATTCTGGACACTTTCCTAAAGGAAATGAAGAGCCACGGGAGGACTTTACACAGAGGAAAGACAGGAAGAGATTGCATTTTTGGACTGAATATTTGGCTGCAGTACGTGGAGTAAACGGGATGGGGGTGGAGGCTGGTCCTTGGCTCTCAGAAAGAAGGATGTTGGTTGCTCTGAACTAGGCGGTGACCACGGAGATAAAGAGAAGACGAGCCACAGACCCAAGTGGCAATCAGTTGGGTGGCTCTGTTGAGGGGACTGAGGAGGTGCGAGAGGTGTCAAAGATAAGACTCAGGTCTGTGCTTAGTGATCCCCTTGCTGTTGGCCCCACTTTCCTGAATTCGCCTAGGCAGTTTCATGGGACATCGTTGCTTGGGATCTTCTTCGTCCCTGAGACTCTTGAGAGTATCCAAACTATCAGATACCTAGATATTGCTGCATTGTTAATACGTATATTAACATGAAGCTAGTATATAACAAGTAAACCATACAAAACACTAAGTAGGAGGCACAAGCACTGAAAAATTCCACGTGACTAATTCTGTAAACATATTCAACCTCATGTGCAAACATGGACTTTCAGCTGGTAAAGGACAGACAGGGGTCTGAAGCAAGAGATTCTGTTCTCAGCGCCCACGTCCGTGGCATGACTTTAGGATCCCTAAGCTGTGTCTGAGAGCTCCATCCCTGCGGAGATACCTTGGCCCTGCCCCCTGCACCTCCTCCAACCCACACTGCTCCAATCACAGCATCCCAGCATCTACTGTTTCTTTTTAAAAATAAGTTATTTGTTTATTTTTAGAGAGAGGGGAAGGGAGAGAGAAAGAGAAGGAGAGAAACGTCAATGTGTGGTCGCCTCTTGCACACTCCCCTACTGGGGACCTGGCCCGCAACCCAGGCACGTGCCCTGACTGGGAATCGAACTGGTGACCCTTTGGTTTGCAGGCCTGAACTCAATCCACTGAGCCACACCAGCCAGGGTCTCAGCATTTACTGTTTTATAGAATATGATTCTAAAGAATATTGTACTTGACAAAAATAACAAAAAGGGAAAAGCACAGCAAAAAGTTTGAGAGTCACTACTCTGGACAACTCTCTCTCAAGCTTGCCGATCTGGGGCCGTCCATGCACCGCTCCGTCCCCAGTCTCCTCATCCCCAAAATAACATCGCACTTTTCCCTGTGTCACAGGATTGTCGAGATGACCAAAGGAGGTTGTTTCTGTTACAGTGCATTTTAAAAGTTAACTTCGTTGAGGTTGAACTCATGTCTAATAAACAGACTCCACCGAAACTGTCCAGTCTGATGAGTTTGGATAGGGCATTCACCTGTGCCACAGTCAGAATACAGAACGTTTTCAGTACTCCCAGAGATTCTTCATTCCCCTTCTTCATGGCCCTTCCTCTGCTCCTCTTCCCCTGCCACCCTCTGAGACCACCCACCTGCCTTCTAGCACTAGGATTAGCTTGTATTTGTCAGTATTTCATGTAAATGAAATCATACAGCATGCACTATTTGCTTCCCCCCACACACACAGCACGGCAATTCTGAGGTTCATCCACTTGCTGTACAGTGATCTGTTTTTTAATCGCTGAATACTACTCCACTGTATGGATATGCATTTTATCTATTCCCCTGTTGATGGTCATTTAGATGACTTCCTGTTTGGGGCTATTGCAAACATACCTGCTCTACAAGCCCAGGTTTTTGCTTGGACTGACAGTGCTATTTGAACGGCAAAATGGCATTTAATACAAACGTTCATTATTCAGATGTTAAAGTCATTCTGGCTTTTATAGGAAATTTCTGTCTCGTGTAAAAGCAATTTGTGTGTGTTGATTTCTTGGAAACAAAAATGCTGTTAATGCATATAGCATTTCTCTGAATGTGGTCAACATTCAGTCTCATTTCAAAAGAATGTCCAACATTTCTTATTGTAGACACGTGAGGGTAAAACTTTTCATGTGAAATATGAATTTGTAAAGTGACATAAATTCTTAAAAATCGTAGAGCTCTTTGTAAAAAGCAGGTTTCAATCCATGTATGTGCATGCTGCAGACTATGACATCCCCTTGACAAACGCACTGAAGTACCTTTGACTCCATGGGATCTGTGCCCATAAATCGAGAAAAGAATATATGCAGCAATTGTATTAATTACAATAGACTTATTGTTCAGATCAAAAAGCATCTCACTGGGGCCTTGCCTGGGTGGGGGAGGGGTCAGTATTAACATCTTCTTTGCTTTTTGACACAGAACTTAAAGGAGTATCCATTTGTTTTCAACTGCATGGTTTGGAATCTTCTCAAGTTATGTTGCACTGTTTTGTTCCCTAAGGAAGTAGATGCAAACTAATACATATAGTTACTGATTTTCCAAGGACCAAATGAATCTAGCAGCTCACCTCTTCTTTGAAGCTCTCCCAGATGGCCAAGCACAAATACCGTTCATTGTCTCTCCTGCCCTTATGTGAAAACGGTGTTTTCCTTGCTTTACAATGTTACGTGTAATTCTCTAGTGTATGTTGTTAGTTCCCATTCCAAACTTTTGGACTTCCATCTTTTCTTTGTTAGAAAAGCAGGACTAGTTCCTGGTTTTGACAGCTTTTAACCGCTTTGGGGCAGCGGTTCTCAAAGGGGTTGTTCTCAAGGCCCCTTTATGTGCTTAAAGATTATGAAGCTCCCAAAAACACATTTAATGATGTGCATTATATGTATCAATATTTAACCTGTTGGAAATTAAAATTGAAGCAGTGTTTATTAATTCATTAAAAATCTATTACATATAGATCAATAACATATTTCTAGGAAAATAATATTTTCCAAAGCAAAAATGCAGTACAAAAATATAGTGGTATTGTTTTACATTTTTGAGAAAACTTTTACCTCTACCTAATAGACAATGCATCAGAACTGCTTCTGTATTTAATTTGTTGCAATATCACATCCTATGCAGCCACAGGAAACTTCTCTCAACATTAATGAGGGAAGAGGCATGAAAATATCAAAAAAAGGTCTTCCTATGATTATGAAATAAGTTTTGACCTTGCAGACCCCTGAAATATACAGATTTACATTTCAGCACTGGAACCGCTGACGTTCTTCATTTACATCAATCAGTACAGGGTGGGGCAAAAGTATGCTTACACTCTTGGTATGTGAAACAGAGTATACTCTTGTATTATTATTTATTAATATTGCATTATTTTCCATACAAACAACTGTAAACCTACTTTTGCTCAATCCTGTATTAGCAGATTCCCCCTAGGTTTTCCTGGATAAACTTAGAAAATAATGTTCTTTTCGTTGCTATAGTGTGATGAATGTTTTATTAGCAAATAAATTTGTCCAATATAAATATAGTAAATGGAAAGTAGCATGTTTGGACTTTCCTCGTGCATCGAGTCTTCATAATCAATTGTAACTAAATTAGCTAATTTATTGGGGACTGCAATTTCTAAATGGGCTCTGACATTATACACCTTATCTATGTCCGTCTATATGTCTACGTAGAGTCTCTCCAAGTACATAGATTGGGAGAAGTTGTAGACACAGATACATAAAACAAGGTGAGGCATCCTCTCTGTGCAAACTCTTAACATAGAACTTAACACAGTATATTGTAACACATTTCTTCTCATTGTCTTATTTCAATGATTATGGTTTCCGAAGGCAGTTCCTTTGCCTTTTTAAAAATTTTATGTATTGATTTTAGAGAGAGACGGGAAGGGAGGGGGAGAGAGAGATAGAAAAATCACTTTTGTTGTTCCATTTATGTATTCATCAGTTGATTCTTGTATGTGCCCTGACTGGGGATTGAACCCACAATCTTGGATTATCAGGACAATGCTCTAACTAACTGAGCTACCCAGCCAGGGCCTGCTCTGTCTTTTAATTAATGTAATCTTATTGCTCAACACCATCCCTGGATCCCTGATAATTACAAAATTTGATGCATAAGATAGACCAAGAATGTCCCACAGACTTATTGGTAATGAATCTAAATATACGTACAACTCCGATACTTTATTGTTGAAATAGTTTCAAACTTAGTGGTGACAACTCTTAAAAATTAAAGTGCGTAGGCACCCAAGTACACACGGCTACATGCCTTCCAGCTTGGCGGCTGCTGCGGAAGCTCCCGTGGGAAAGGGGCATTGCTGAGGCTGGCGGGACCCCGGTGCCCTTGGGAGCGCTGCTGAAGAGAAGGGTCTCAGAGCATAGTCAGACGTCAGCTTCAGCAAGGGGCGTCAAATGCAGCAAACCAGACAATGTATGGACTCGGGATGAGCTAAACAGGAGTCCAGCAGCAAGGGAAAGTTAGAAATGCCTACGTTGGGAAGGAATAGGAAAAAGGGGAGGCCAGAAGAATCTATATAGATTAGGGAATGTAAGGAGGGATGTGGCCTGGGTCAAATATGGTGTATCTGACAAAGAAATAGAGAGAGAGTTTGGTTTAGGACACATCTTCCCCAATGTCCATCGTCTGTTGTGAAAGACTTTTATGTATACTTGTAGGTGATGTGTTCCCACCTTTTAGGAACTGAGTATCAAATGACCAGCATCTCATGATAGAATTACTGATGACTTGTGAATCTTTATTTTAATGACAGTTGATGCTCTATTATTACAAAATATCCACTGTGGTTCCTAAAGACTCGTTTGGATTTTTTGATTCTGTATTCTTAGTTCATCCCCTCTCCTGCCCTCCACTTCCCTCCCCTCCCTCTTAAACGGCCTGTCACTCTGTCCTGTACTGCTGGGTACAAGTTTCAAGCCAGCCCTGAGATCTGTATCACCCATGTAAACTAGCCTCACATATGGCATTTCCTAGAGCAACCCCCAGAGGGTTCTGGGCTTCTTCAGGCCTATTGTTAGCACAGCATAGTCCTGACTCCACCAAGTCCATCCCAACTCAGTGTGTCTCTTCCTGGGTGTGCACTTTCAAAGCAGAGTCACGAGTGCACGGAATTTCCTGAACGACTCTCAAGGGCTTACAATGACTGGAGCCAAATGTTGAGTTGGGAAACTTTCCCAGAACAATATGAGAATATCCACAGTACAAACTGTTGCACAGCTTAAAATGCTTATTTTTATTAATCACGCATCATAGTTTTTGCACCCCCTGAATGAGATCTCAAACTTTAATCATAAGCCAAACTCACCATTTTTCCCCCACAGTGTCCTTCTTTCTGTGTTCCCACCTTCCAGTTAATTTCAGCTCCAGACTCTGTCATACAGAATAGCCAGGCTGAGTCAGCACACCCTCTGCCCCATTTCCTCGGGTGCAGTGAGTTGCCACCTCTGCTTCTCTAGCATTTGCTCTCTTCCTCCGGAGAAAGCCTCTCACCCACTCCCATGTGGACTGTCGCAATGCTCTGAATCCATGCTCACCTGCAGTCCACTGAGCAGTAAACACATGCACTGCTACCAGGGTAATCTTCCAAAATCACACTTCAGATACTATTTTCGTATCTTACTTTCTATACCATTTAAAGAAATGAATGCCAACTCTGCAGGGTGATATCTGGTTTCCACGTGACCTTCAACCTTTTCTCTCAGTGCTGTCCTACGTGATAGAAGCCCTTCAAATCACCTCTGAGCTCTCCTCCTTCTCTGAGTGCATTTGACCTTTCGTACCCTTGGGTGCTGTTTCTGCTCATCTTCCTGCTCTGTTCCTCCCTTTGGATCTTAGTTCCTGCTGGAGATTTGGTGCTCAGGAGGTATTGGCTAAATGACTGAATAAAGGACTGAAGGAGTGAAGGAATCTATCACTTACTTTTTAATTATATGTTTGTGTAAGATGGAGAACCATGAGCTAGGTGTCAACACAAACAGGATGCGTTGGCTTGATGAATATTTTTGTCCAAATGTAGCTGACTGAAGAATCCCTGTGAACCTGAAAGAAAAAGATATGTTTTTGGCAAACTTCTTATTGAACCTTCCCCTGTTCTACCCAATCTCCATTTTCTCCTTTCAGATTAACACAGTTTCAGCTAGACACATGGATGCCCAGCTAATCGCTGTATTTCCCAGCCTCCCTTGCAGCTAGAAATGGCCAGTGACTAAGTTCTGGCCAATAATCTAGGAATAAAATTAGTGGGTGACATCCATAGGTTTACACTTAAAATGATTGGATATGTGATTCTCTAAGCTCTTTTCCTTTTCCAGGTACCTGGGAAATGGTGTGACTAGAATAAAAACTGAAGTCTACAAGAGGGGAATTTTTGAATATGACAGACATCTACTAGCCTCAGAATACCCGCTTAACTTTAGACTGTTAAACTACTGTGCTTTACATTATACCACCTTAGCCTGTACCCTAACAAATATACTCTCATTTTTTTCTTACACAGTAACCAGTTCTGTTCAGGAGGATCATGTGCTGAATTAAAGTTCATTACCTCCTCAGATCCTCTTGCAACTGTAGGTGGCCATAAGATCCATTTGGGGCCATGAGATACGACTGAAATTTTTTTGAAAGGAGCTTCTAGAAAATGTTATTTCCCTGATAAAAAGGAAGAGACAAGAGAGGTATATCCTATTTTTTATCTCTGTGTCTTTCATAATTTTTTTCTGCTTGGGAACCATGTATAATGTTCTCGTTGTTACCAATTTCCTACTGAAGCTTCATAACCCTCCTCTGACAATGGAGAAATTACTATCAGATTTCGTGTTTCCTACCTAGGGCACTCCACGTTATCAGTCTGTGGATGGGCACACATTTAACTGGATACTGATTTGTAAGTGTGAATTAGGCAAGGCTTCCCTCCTTAGAACAAACCTACTGGACTGCCTACTTCAGGATTTCTAATTATTCAAGGCAAATGAAAAACAAACAAACCAAAAAACTTCTTGTCGCATTTCTTGTTGCCTTTCTCTTCTTGCAGATGAATCTACTCACAAGTAGTTCAATGGGGGAAAAAAAGATTTGGGAAATTGTATTAACCATTTGCTCAAAATAAGGCAACTATATAATGTGGTTACTGAAGAAAATAAATGTAAATTGAGACTACACAAACAGAAGTGTAATCTCTGGACTAAAGGAGATTCTATTTTAATAATTTAGTAATTCTACTTTACTTTCTTTATATCAAGGCACAGCCCTTATTAAAAAGGTAAGGTTATGTTAATAGTTTTCTAGTTAATTTTAGTTTCTTTATTCAATAAATATTTCAGGGTTATTAAATATGAGTAAAACAAAGATTAAAGTGTTCAATAAGAACTTTTCAGGGCAAAACTGTCCTCTGTCATATCAGTGAAAAGCTGAAAATGTAAATTATTCAGGTGTAAATCGTCTTCTGAGAAATAAAGCAAAACGTTATGCTGCTGACAGAACAGTCATTACTTTCCCTTTCTCTCCCATGAGTAACCTCTGATGGAATGAATTTCAAACTATATCCTGAACTGGTCCACTTCTTTCCACCTTCGCGTCTACTCCCTAAACCAAGTGAGCATGGTTGCTCACCAAGGCCCCTGCACAACCTCCTCGCTGCCTCTCAGCTTCTGGTCTCCAGCCCTATGCTCTGTTATACCCACAGCCCCAGAGCCATCCTTTGTAAATGGAAGTCCCATCTCATCTGTAGTAGTGACGTTATGCAGTCTCTTGTGACAAAACGCATAATTTCAATGGTTTAAGACAACAGAATCTTATTTCTTGCTCACATAGCTGCCAGCGCCTGTGCTCCTAGTTGATGAGAAGCTTTTCTCCAGGTTAACTTCATTTTGTAGCTCTGACATGCTTAGCAAATCAGAGTCTACTATTCCAGCAAGAGAGGGAAGAGAAGGTGGAGAAGGCACACTTTTCTGTTTTTACCACCTTGGCCTGGGAGTGACACAGAGCGTGTCTGTTCACATTCCACAGGTGAGAACTGTTCGCAGGGGCCCACTCAGGCGCTATTGAATGTGGCCCTCAGACTTTCTGTGGATAAGCGTACGGTCTAGGTTACAACTAGATCCTGACCTAATCGCGGCCTACAAAGCTTTACATGATTTCAGTTCTCCTTCTGTCTCCAACATCATTTTATGTTACAGTTCCTTGAGCACAATAACCTCAAACTTCATTGACCTTCTTTTCCTACCTTAAAGACAAGCTATTTTCCACCTTGACACCTTGACACCTTTGCACTTGGTCATCCCTATGCATGTAGCACACCTCTCACCGACGTCTGTAAGGGTTTCTTTCAGATCTCAGCTCTCATGTCACCTTTTTATGGAGACCTTTGTTAATAATTTTATCCAAAGTAGCCACTTGCCTAATCACCTTCAGTGATATTATCTTGTTAAATTATTATCTTCACAACATTTTTCACAATATTAATTTATCTTATTTTTTTACCTCTTTACTCCCCCTTCTCTGTGAACTATGTGGAATTTTTACTTCTTGTTCTCTGCTGTATCTCTACTGCTGATAAATTCTGTTGAATGAATACATAAGTTCATACAGTTAGTTATAAGTATTTTAATTATTTAACTCTTTGAAAGGAAATAGTTATTATGAATGAACATAATTTGGAACTGTTTTTTGATTGATCAATCAAATCCTTTAATGCTATGACACAATTAAAATATATTTGTTGTTCCTATATTAAAAAAAATTCTACTAAACACCATATGGGGCAGAGAGATAAGTAAACACATCAGCAAGCATTCACTCCATGTGATGGGGTTTAATAGAGCAACACTCAGTATAACATAAAAAATGGAAATGCTAAAGTCACCATAAGCCCATTAAAACTAAATGTTATGGAGAGTAAAAGGAAGAAAGACCATAAATGATTAAGGAAATGTAGCCAGGCTCCGTGGAGGATTTGTTTGGGCTGGCTTTCAAGGATAGTTAGAATTTTTTTATGTGTATAGGTTTCTATTCTCATCATCTTTCTTTTATGTCACAGGCAACCGAAAGTTCAGAGAAGTTTTCTAATGACAAGTTCACAGCCCATCTGAGATGCTGTGTCTTCCTCAGACCTCACCCCAATGCTGACAAAAGCCAGCAGGCTGCCTGGAAAGGAAGTGCCCATCTGTTTGACAGAAGCTTCTCGGAGTAGTCCCCTACGATTAAGTAAACAACGTCCCCCCAGGTTGGAAGACCCCGGCCACTCTGTGTGACTTTCCCTTGGTATTTCCACACTGTAAAGTGGGTGTGACTACAAATCTTGCTTCTTCCTGGAAGGGGCTTTTATGAAATACCGTGAAAGAACATTGACAAAACATTTTGAATTTGTGGTTAAAATATTCCTGGAATATCTCAGTAAATATAGAATTTGGGGTTTGAAGACCAAAGACTGCAGTCTGATAAATGACATATTTCAGATTTTGGTATCTTTCACTTAACTTTCACAATTCCTAGAATTATTCTGCACATTCGGTTTTTAAAAACTATTTTTCATGGGTTTTTTTTTATGAGAAATCATATTACTGATCTCTTAAATGTCCTGTAAACTTTTATCTTCTGGTAAAAATCTTCAGTGGTGATTGAATTAGATTCAAATGAGTATTTAACATCAGGCATACCTTTCTCGGTGGTAGCAGATTGCAAGGCAGAAGAGAGGACCCCTTATCACTGCCTTTTCCTACCCGCACACGGTGCCCGAGCTCTGATCCTGGTCCTTGTGCAACCGTACTCTGGCCTCAGGGCCTCGTCCCACCTCCAACTGCGAGCACTAAAGTCCTACCTGAAACATTCTTCCCCTTCTACCTGCCTTCCTCTCTACCCCATACAATAAATTACCACTGATTTGCCATCAATTCAATCAATTCTTCCTCCTAACAAAAGCAAAAATCTGTCAATCTAGAGTTGATAATAGTATACATGAGTAAAAATAAAATTAGAAATGTGAATAAAATAGAAACTCTTTTTTTCTTTGTTTTTATTGTTGACACTATTACGGATGTACCGATATAAAGACACAGACAACAGTGTGGGGATGGCCAGGGGGAAGGGGGCAGGACTAGGTGGAGGTGGGCAAAGTCGAAGAAAATGGGGACATCTGTAATAGTGTCAACAATAAAGGGTTTTTTTAAAAAAAGACTCTTCTATGAGATCAGTGGTGATGTTTGCAAATGCAGTTTTTCTGATAATGTATAATGAAATGTGTCAATGCCAGGAATATTTGTATTATTCGGTGATTCAGTATTTCCTAAATGACCAAAGAATGACGTTACGATGTCATGCATGGGTAAAAGATCCATTCAATGCACACAAGAGACTGGCAAACTTTAATGTAATGATAAGAAATATTCACTGATAAGGCTGCAGATTCCACATTGCAACAAACCTATAAGAACTCAACACTTGTCAAATTTTGGTGTAGTAATATCAAGGAATAATACCCACAGTTACCTGGAAATGTTATTAATATACTTCTCTGTTTTCTCTGACCCCCCAAAAAGGTTGATGCCTGTTTGGGCTGCAGCAAGAATATCTACTTCATCAATTCTAATAGTCCAATCTCCTAAATATGGAACTACATTGACCTCAGAGTTTTGACTCTTAACTTTGACTCATAATATGTACCTTTTAAATAATCTGAGCACATGATTTTCAGTCCGGTGTATCAAGATTTGAATAATGTTGTACATGGGACATTAATGATCTAATCACCTAATTAGTTTTTAGTAAGGACTGGAGTCTCAGTTCCTTGGATGCTAAGATGTCATCTCCATATCTACCTTTGTACTCTACCAGATCTCTGTGCCTACTCTCTTGTGAGGGATAACTGCACGAGAACATGAGTGCAGAGACACGCTCCTTACCCATCTTCCATCACCCTAATGTCTACAGTTGCTTTAGTCTTAGTTGTACAGTATAGTCGGTTCTTACTTCCACCACCAGTCCTGTACCATAGTTCCCTTTAGTCCCTGGTAAATTCTACCAGATCTGCAACGTTGCCTGAGTTATTGTATGAGAAATACACTCTGCTACCTTATACTGGAATAGCAAGTTAGCTAAGGATAAAATCCTTGTTACATCATTTCCTCAAAGGTTTTGTTGGGGTTACTCACTGATACTGAGTGGTATTGTAGAGATGTCTATATTCAGTGTATTATTTTTTCCCCGTCATAAGTAACCTGATCCTTTCACCTTCTATCCAAGAAGACTTTATCTTCAAAATTTATTAATATATGAGTATATGTCTCACTGTTAACAACATTGAGTAAAATTTCCTTAGCACATAGCACATGTTTTTAATAGTAAATTTAAATTACATTATATTTCAGAAATTTTTCTTCAACTATGTTTTGAAATGCTTATTCTGTTACTTGTTTTAGTTCTATGCTTTGTTTAAAGAATTCCAATGTTCATGTTGTATTTTTCTGCCCATCTTTATCATTTTATTTCCAATTCTTTTAAACATTTTTTAATTTTAGTTTTATCACTTTAATAATTTCTACACTTGGTATATGTGCTATTTTTGACTGTGTCTATTCTCCCTTGCAATCTGTCCGATGTTGCCTTTCCTTGGGATATATTTTTTCTAATCATTTTCCGGAGCAATACTAGCTCATTTTTTAATTTCCTCCTGGTATCACATGCCTACTTCCCTTCATTCTTGTATTTCTGCTTTGTGGTCTTACTTCTTAGTGGTGATTACCCATTAAATTATTTTTTAAATTAAGGTAAATATACATGTGTTTCATAGTATCATTTCTAAAGAAATTTAACATTTATATACAATACACTCTGTACTAGGCACTATTCTAAATGTTCACAAATATTAGATCATTTAATCATTATAACAACCCATGCAGTAAGTATTAACTTGAACTCTGTTTTACAAACTGAGGAAATTGAGTCCCTGAGATGTACTCTGCTAATTAACCTGCTCCAGAAATGTGTAACTTGCAGTCTGCTTCCAGACCATACCGTATTAATGACTATGCTATGTAGCCTCCTAGGTATGTATTTCTTTTTTATTGTTCATTGCTTTCTTTTTTTCTTGTAGTATCTCTCTATAGGTCTCATTCTTGTTTTTTATTTGAACTCATTGGTGAAAATGGTGCATTTTTCCGGACCAACTATTGCGTGAGTTTCCGATATGGAGGAGGAGCCGGAGTTATGTCCAGGCTGTGGCATTTTTGTACTTTGGTTCATGTAGCTACTGCTTCTACCCAGCCAATGGATATAGGCAGGTGCAAGACAGTGCAAAGACTGTCTTGAACTCTGTAGTAGCAAGACAAACTGCTTCTCTGTACCTATGGCTGTTTTATGAATGATTCTTTATTTAGATCTCCCTCTTCTGTGTCTCAAAATCAACTCGGGTCCAGGATTGCTTCTGCTGCCAGCCAGTGTACCCCAATCCCATGCTGCAAACAAGCATACATATTGAACAACCAGACTGCACCCCTCGTGTGTGAGAGTTGTCATTTTGCTCTCTCTCTGATATCTGCGGGAGCAGGCCCAGTGCCTGCTGCAAGGGAATTCGCTCCGTGGCATTTTCTCTCAGCTTCCTCCCACGGGCCCAGCTCTGCCCTGCTCAGTCTGCTTTTGGCAGCCCTCACACCTATTTTGGGCTCTGGAGATTTGAGCTGTCTCCTACTTTTGCTGAAAATGGAGTTTGCATTTTTGTTTCCCATTCTCCTTGTTGCTTTTGGATGTTCTCCAGCCTGAAAAGGGGGATATGCTAACTGCATGGACCACATTCAGACCACAAGTGCCCCCTTTACATTTTTATACTTCCATTTCTTCCACAGTCAAAGACCCTTAAATTAAAGTTACTAGACCTCTGACAATGATGGCTAATAAAATGATTATAAAGGGTTTTTTTTTTTTTATGAATGAACTGTTATTGCTGAGAGAATGGGAGAGAGTATTAACGCCGCTGGCCTCATTTGATTAAGCTCACGCAGCCAGACTCTATTGAAATCACTTTTTACCCTCTTCTCAATGATGAATGTTACTAGTATGCTGTTTACTTCCTCTACCGGATTACAAATGAATGCAATTAAAATTCTAAAGCAAAAAACCCCCCCCCAAAACTAAACCCTCTTGCCCTGATTCAGTGCACACCTAAAGCGTCTAGTCATGCGCAGGATCCATCCAACCTACGCAGTGATATAAAATAAAAATGCTGTTTAGTTTAAAGGCTCTTTTGTGGTTATTACTGAATTATTGAAGGAAAAGTATGGTTCTCCCATGTCTTTTTAATAAAATATGCAACAAAATGGAAAGTAGTAAAACAAAATATGCTCCCAATTAATAATCAGCTAAACAAACATTTATTTTAAAGTCATTCATTTCACTCTCAAGATATTCTAGTAAGTTGAGCTTTTTAATTATATTTTTACTAAATTAGTGCTTGGATTGAAAATAAGTGTAATTTTCTACTCCAAATTTTAAAATTATCCAAAGAGAAACACTGTTCAAGGCAACGATAGTTTCAGAAACTCTCTTAAAACACTACAATTGCAAAGACGGGAAAAGGGAAATGTGTGCACTTATTGTTCTCCTAACTCTCGGACTTGCAGCCTCCCTTCTAATTTCCAGGTAAAAATGTTATCCATATTTGTGTATGAACATTATTTAAAACATATAAATTCCTTCCCATGTTTAATCTCATTTGATTTATATATGTAGGCTCTAATATTCCATTTCCCTTTCATTAAACAGTGACTTCAGAAACCTGAAGAATTTGTAGCAGGAAAGAGCTAATTTTAACGATACTAAATGAAATTGATATTTAAGTTGAAACATGGCCTTCTTCACCTCTCAATCCCCCATAACTCTTCTTATGCCTTAATTATGGTTTGTCAAGCCTATAATTTGGCTACAATTTGCTTCTCTGAAAAAAGTTTGAAAAATGAATCATTTGTTTTTAATCCTTATTGGTGAGATTTTTTTTCTTTCAATTTTCTCACCTTCTAATTTTCAATACAAATGATGAATCATGAAGTCCCTGGGATTTTCCTAAGCATGTTTGGCAACCTCTTCAAATTTCTTGCCTATAAAGAAGTCTAATTTGGGATTTTTATTACAGGAAGACATCATTTATTGCCCGAATAAAATATGTGCTAGTGAAACAGATTAAGCAAAGACTTTCTTATGATGTAACTTAAAAAAGTTTATATTGTTACACTGTTTTTTCTTTGAGTAATTCTCTATTTTCTTATTTTCTGTTGTTCTTTAACTGCAGTATGCTTATTTCAGTTGTCCAAATTGAAAAAAATAAAAAGTTATATCTTTATAGTAAGCTTCAAAATTACTTTATATGATTATCATATAATTCAGACCATTGTATAAGTGCTCATTTTCATTTGAAACTGTGATTGTTGAGCTAATGTTAGTAGTTGGTCAATATGAGTTATCGAATGAATGAGTGATGTTAGGGTCTAGGTAGAGTAGGGTGACCAGCTCTTTGGAGTTCACCTGCAATTGTCCTGCTTTATAAACTGCATGTCCCTCGTCCTGA
Source organism: Desmodus rotundus (assembly GCF_022682495.2). Lineage (NCBI taxonomy): Eukaryota > Metazoa > Chordata > Mammalia > Chiroptera > Phyllostomidae > Desmodus > Desmodus rotundus. Next base: position 77,015,413 of record NC_071399.1, on the reverse strand, counting down.
GAAACCTCTCAGTCCCTGGCAACCTGAACGGGTGGTCACTCTAGGAAATGCAAGTTTAACTTGCATGCCTTTTGGTTTGTTTTAGAATAGAGTTGGCACATGATGGTACTCGGGCCTAATCCAGTCTGTAGCCTGTTTTTGTGAATAAAGTTCTAGGGGAATGTAGCTACACCTATTCACTTGGTGTGCCTGTGGCTGCTTTCCCACTCCATCGGCTAACTGCAACAGACTGCATAGCCTACACAGTTGAAAAATGTACTACTGTGTTCTTTGTTTAAAATAAAAAAACATTTCATTGATTATGCTATTATAGTTGTCCCAGTTTTTCCTTCTTTGCCCCTCCATCTGGTATCCCCATTCCCTCCAGCAATCCCCCCCTTAGTTCATGTCCATGGGTCGTGCATGTAAGTTCTTTGGCTTCTTGACTACTATGTTCTCTACAGAAAAAGGTTCTGTATTTTTATATTCTATATTTTAGTTTACATATTTTATACAATTAAAAAGCATCATTTTAGAAAATCACCTTTGCAAATATGTAATTAAACTTGATCAAAAATATTTTTATGATTTGGGGGTAATCACATTTTGTGACCTCCTACTATATGCCAGCTACTGGGCTAATTTTTAGAAATAAATGTAAAAATAAAGAAGACACTATTTTCTCCCTTGGGGAACTCATTTTATAGTCAGAGAAACAAGCTCAGTGTAAAGATTAAGTATTTTATTTAGTCAAGGTCACAAAGTTAGAGATTAAAAAACCAGTATTTAAAACCAAAACAGTTTATTGCCAAATCTTAACTATTGTCCTGAGTCTCTATAATATTATGGACCAGGAAGGGGAGGAAGGGCAACAGAATCAAGGCATGATAACACATGTATCAGATTCATCTAAAGGACATGGATTATAGGGTTAAGTATAGGAATAACTGAAACAACAAAAATAACCTCTCCACAATATGAATATTGAATATGCATCAGGCGCTTTGAACTAAAACAGGCATAGCTGTTCCTTGGAATCCAAGGCTGATGGTCTCCAGGCCCCCCTCCCACCTCGGATAACCAAACCCACAGATACCCTGCTTTCTTGTACAAAACTGCACAGAACAACGCATGCAGTTGGCTCTCCGCATCCACTGATGCCCAACCGTGGATTGAAAACACTGTCTTTACCGGGAAACTCTCAGAGAGGGAGGGCCAACGGTACTCGCTGAAAGAAACCTGCATATCCGTGGACCCACGCAGTTCAACCTGTGTTATTCGAGGGTCAACCGTAAAAGGAAGACTGGAAACACTCGGAAGGCACTACCAAGCTAACCGAGTAATATGACCTTGTGCAGGAAATTAACTTCTGCTGTATATGTTTACACTTCCAGGGGGCTTGACGTTCCAGTAAACACTGTCGTGCCACTGAGCTGACTTGGTACGCTGAGCTACATAAAACAATGTGGTGGCGTGAGGAATACCAGAGAACTGCAGAAAGCAGACTGTGGGAGCAAAAGGGCCCCCTTTCGGCGACCAAATCGCCTTCTCCCTCCGCGCTGCAGCACAGGTGCTAGCGATGGCAAGTCATTGCCCGGAGAAGCCAACTAGGAACCCTGTTTATTCCATTTCATAGCTGCCTAGACTTTGGTTAGTCTTTCATCCTGAAACCCATGGCTCACTGGCTGAGGGATGGTAACAGCAATAATCAGATACGCTTTTAACACAGAAAATTATTGTAGCAATTATCTTGAAAATAAACTTACTACATAAAGATGGTGCACAGTGTGCAAAAGTTTCATCCAAGATAATATATTGTGCACGTATACACAAATACTTGATTGTCCACTGTTTTTATTTAAAGGATAAAATACTCTGTGCATTGACAAGGCAAAAAGAGACATTAAAAGTTAGTTATTGGACAGTTAATAATCCAGAACTGATGAAGACTAGCAAACTCAAGTGCTACAGTGTGGATTTTTTTTTCCTATTTTGTGAAAAGGAAAGGCATAGGCAGAATTTTATTTTGTTCATTTGTGCTATAATAACAAACACTTGCATAGTGTTTGCTCTACAGTTTACAAAACTCTACCCAAGTAATGCCATGTATTTCTCAGAACAGCCCTCAAGGTAGATGGAATCGTATTCACTGTAGAGAAAGGGAAATTAGGACCTGTGGAACTGAAGTGGCGCACCGGAGGCCATATTGCCAATAAAGCCTAAGTGTCTAAACTGGATTTCATTCCTTTTTCACCTCACCATCACTTCACTTTATTGGATGCAATGTGAGGTCTGCATGGATAGAATTTCTAAATAAACAAACAAGTAAAACCCCCAGTTGCTACAGTGAACTGGGAGTACAGCTATTTCTTTGCAACCCTGATTTCAATTCATTAGGATAAACACCCAGCAGTGGGATTGTTGGATGACATGGGAGTTCTATTTCAATTTTTAAATGGTTGTCTACCGTGCCCGCTCCAGTTTTACGTTCCTACCAGCAGTGCACAGGTGTTCCAGTTTCACCACTTCCTCATCAACACCCGTTACCATCCATTTGTTAGGGCAGTGACCATCCCAATAAGTATGAGGCGATATCTCACTGTGGTTTTGATTTGCATTTCTCTGATGATTAGCGATGTTGAATATCTTCCTGTAAACCTGTTGGCCATTTGTATGTCTTCTTGGAAGGAATGTCTACTCAAGTCTTTTGCTCATTTTTTAATCAGGTTATATGGGCTTTTTTGCTGTTGAGTTGTAGGAATTCCTTGACTATTTTGGATATTACCCCCTATCAGATATATATTTGTATCTCCATGTTCATCACAACATCATTCACAATAGCCAAGAGGGGGAAACAACCTAAATATCCATCCATAGATGAGTGGATGAAGAAAATGTTAAACACAGACTGGAATATTATTTAGTCATGAAGAGGGAAGAGAATCCAGTCCTGTGCTGCAACACGGAGGAGCCGAGCGGACATTGTGCAGAGTGAAACAAGCCAGTGGCCGAACAAACACTGCGTGACTCTCTCCGATGAGGTGTCCGAGGTCGTCAGACTCGTTGCCCCAGAAAGCGGAATGGTGGGAGTGGTGGTTGCCGGGGGCTGGGGGGAGGGGCAGTGCGGTGTGGCTGCTCCGTGGGTATGAAGTTTCAGTCATGCAAGATAAGACAGTTCTAGGGGCCTGCTCTACCACACAGTGCTTCGAGTTAACAGTACTGTTCACTTAAACGTTTGTGAAGAGGGTCGATCTCATGTCACGTGTTTTTTACCATGATTGTAAAAAATTTAAAAAAAAACAAAACAAGATGAAGAAAGGGATGGGAGCACTCAAATATAAAATCTATTCAATATGTCAGTTGACTGCTTCTGAATCAAACTTCACTGCTGATGACCATTCAGGGCTGGTCTTTGTTCCCATGATAGGCAGTTGGGGCAGTGACACAGGGAGGCCACCTGCTGAGAACTGGGCCTAAAAGTGACCAGAGGTGGGATACATGCAATTAACCCTTAACCTCCTTCCGCTGACCATCACCGGGAGAAGATTTGGCTGGGTCTCTGCTTGTTCCTCTCTATATGCCGCAAGAGTGGTGACCCTAAAATTCACCTCTTTTTTTGAGAGGTGAGTATATATAGATGTTTGCATTCTTGACTGTCTTGAAATGAGTTAAGGAGGCAAACTCTTTTTCTTTTTTTGTTGACAGTCAAGGATGTCTCTGGCTTAAAAGAGTAAACTCGGCTACATTTTCAGCTACAAATGACTGGCTCTCTTAGGAAATCCAGAGGGACAGTACTTGGAGTCTGGAGAAGTGTGGAAAATCTGATGAAGAAGGTGTGGACTTGGCCAATGAAGAGCGTTTTGGTGGGTCTAATGATTTTGGGAAAGTCTCTGCACGGCTGGAACGTTGCGCCACACGTAAGTGGTTATTTCCTTAGCCTCTTCCACGCTCACTGAGAGCTCTGTGTAGCCCATCGCAGAGTGAGGCAACTGAAAAGCAGACCCAGCCCGGCTTTGTCAGGGGAGATATTTCAATGTAGGTTTTTCAAATGTAGTGCATGTAACAAAGCCTGTATTTCTTTTTTATTTCAAATGAAATCTGCCTCGTTCTGGTTCATTGAACTCTTGGAAACACAGTGTAATATGTTCAGAAAGCCCTTTGAGCCTTTTGAGGGAGGACTCTGAAGGCTTTCCCCACTGCCCCCTCCTGCAGGAGCAGGAAATCAAGTTCTGCCAAATGCAAATGAGCTCAGACTCCACAAGGCGAAGTCTCAAAGCGCAGAGTGCTGCAGGGTTTCGGGCGGCATGCCCTCCACAGATGATATTTGGGGGTGTGAGAAACTACAGAAAACCATCGTGACATATTTAAAATGTGCAATTTCAGAAATACTAATATGTACAGACTTCTGTCAGAAAGCCAGACTACCTTTCCTTCCTTTTTGTGGGGGCTTCAGAAGCTCCTGGGAGCTCAGCAGGGCCCCCTTTTCTCTACTGGTGTGTGTTCTGTTTTGGAACAGAAAGGCCTCTCTCGGATACATATGTCACAGCTGATCTGAAATAATGCTGATTGTCTGAACGATGGCATTGTGTTTGCCAAGGAAAATAGAAGCTTGCCCATTCAAAGCTACTGCTGGCCCTCAAAGGGTTAATGGAGCCGGTTCCAAAGGAGTTAGGCAACCACTGAAATAGGATAATAAATGTGACACTCTCAGACTATCAGTAGCAAATATTTGAGCTTATCAAATAACGGAGGAAGTAGTTTAGTTACAAATAAACCAATCTCTCATAAAACAAGTTTTCACACAGGGTCACTTCATTGAGCTGGAGACAGCTAGAGGCCACTTGTAGGCAGAACTCCCACTCTGTGTACACTGCGAACAGGCTCTCATGATTAATGGGCAGCTGGGGGGAGGCTGCGTCCTGCAGCTCTGCGGAGAAATGGAGCTGGGCTGCGTATCAGCGGCGCAGCCATAAACAGCATCTCAGGATTATTGCGAGGAAGTGACTCATCCTCTGGGAACATAGCTGGATTTGTGCTCGCTCTCCCTCACCACCCGCCTTCTTTCTCTCCCTAGCTCTCCCCTTTTTTTCCCCTGTATAGCAGAGACCATCGTGTCCTAGAAACTATAGTAGATGTCACTGCTTGGCACTTGCTGTGCAAAGAGAGGACAAGTATGTGGGTGTGAGGGGGAGGTGGAATGCTACTCTTAAAGTAACAGTGACTGTGCTGGCTAGGGGCTCTGTGGAGGCTGATTTTCTACAGCCTTTGAAATTACTTTGTTGAAGACATCTAATTTGGATTCCAGAAAAAAGCACACACACTGGGTTAGGGTAGGAAAAAAAAAAATCAGAGCTCCTTGTTTCAAAGTGAAATTCTCATTGAGGTTAAGAAGAAATAAATATCCTGGCGTGATTTGATGCATTTAGCAAGTAAAAAGGAAAAGGTAGACTGCTGCCAGATCCCAGCTCTGTGAATGTCACCCCTAATGAAATAGAAATACGCATATGATAGTTCTATATCATGATGTCAGAGAACGTTTGTGTTACGTCCCCCCAAGGGACTATAAAATAAACATGCAAATTATATGAAATACGGAAATAGAAATATAAAGCTGAAAAAGTTCAACCGTGATACCTACCCTATTCAAAGGCAACCATTATGAACACTTTAGCATATTTTCTTCCAGTCTTCTTCCAATATCTTTAAAAGTAGATTGTTGAGACCTTCAGCATATGTAGAATTTTGTTTCTTACTATTTTCAGCCAACGTGTTAGTATAGTTATGGCTCCCTCATATACTTCAATATTTCTTTATACATAATTTTAAAGCTGCAAAATACTTATTTTGCAATTTTAATCAACACAGGGCAGTTTTGGAATAGGTGTATGTACGTGCTAAAAGCAATATTTAACTGCTCTATTTTTGAGACATATTATTCTATGCTACTATTCTCATGGTTAACTCATTAACTTTTATATTTAAAATACATATTCTGGCAAATGAATTTTCCATAGACCTAGAAGAGAATCAGTCCAGATCCCCTAGCCTTAGAATGTACTTAACCCTACTGATGCCCCTTCTGAGTGCATGGGCCCGTGTTGACTCAACCACCTTTGCATGTCAAGATGAAGTAGAAAGCGAAGGCATGCCATTTCCATTTGCCCACTTCCCCCGACCCCCTACAGCACCTGCATGAAGATGCATTCTGTTTATGTGGCACATCTGGAACTACTTTTGATGACCATTACCTTTTCTGAGTCCAGGAACTAGACACAGTTTCTCCCAATCAGCCCCAGAGCCGTTATACATTCTGAACCGTAACCCCACTGTGACTCACCAACAATGCCTCTGACTTTTCCTCTCACTGCCCCAGAAGAAAAGTTACGCAGTGAGTGTTTGCACAGAAATATGGCACTGACTTCACTTAAAATATTACATTTGCCTTTCATATAAGGTCGAGTCTTTCCCTGTTCCCAGTACGATGCCTACTACAGGGTAAAAACGCTATGGTAGCCCAGTTCATGGGGATGGGATCCCAAAGCAGGAGATTCAGCTTGTTTCCAAACAGAGTTCCTCTACATTGTCTTTAAGATTGATCTCTGTGGGATTATGTTAAAGGACAGAAAATGGTTTCCTTATAGAATAAAAGCCTGCCTACCCAGACTTTTTTCTTGCCCCATAAGAGATATAATTTAGAAGATTTTTGTAGTTTTGAGAGCTTGCTCTCTTTGCAGAATTCAAACGGAACCTCAATAGGCTCCCATATATTTACTTGCTTAGTCAGAACTTACAGAGAAAGCAAATCCCAAATACTGAGGCATATTGCACTTGCAAAGTACTAAATTTTAGCCTTGTCACTCTCCAAGAGACTCCTGGTAGACTAATGACAGCTCAAAGTCACAGGGAAGTCTACAAGATAAAGAAACCCACAATTTGGACTATGGAGTTGAAGAAATATTAATACTTCTCTACCTGTTTTTCTTTAAATCATTTGTAGTAAAAAAAATGTTGAGTAACCTCTCTATGAAGATGGAAGTAAATGAACATTCACTGACCACATACTAAATGCTAAGATTTATATGCACTGAAATACTTAAATTTGAATCTTACAACAATTCTTTGGCATAGGTGTTATCCTAATTTTATCGATTAACAAACCAAACTTATGCTCAGTAAACTTAGACTTATGTATACTTAGTAAAACCTGGAAAATTGGGTACCTCAAATTTTATCAGTCACACTGGAGAATTATTAACTTTTTAACAGACAAAGGTGCTTCTTGTAGCATATCACACAATATTGAAACTGAATAGAAAATGAAATCCACCCTGGCTGGGGTAGCTCAGTGGACTGAGCATAAGCCTGTAAACCAATAGGTTACAGGTTCGATTCCCAGTCAGGGCACATGCCTGGGTTGCAGGCCACGTCCCCTGGTGGGGGGCTCGTGAGGGGCAACCACACACTGATGTTTCTCTCCCTCTCTTTCTCCTCCCTTTCCCCTCTCTCTACAAAATAAATAAATAAAATCTTTAAAAATAAAAAAGAAAATGAAATCCAATCAAAGCGAAAATTCTAAAAGAAATTATAAAGGTAAACTTATCTAAAGATGCAATATTGTTTTCTTTGGAAAATGCAAAATCAGAAATGTTCATAGTTTCCAAGAACTATGAAAATATTCTATGGTAGAGTGAGGAAAGAAAGTCAAGGAATACGTGAGGATATAATTTTAGTTCCATAATCTGAGCTTCCCACTGACCCTCTTGTTTTCCTTCTTCTGAGGAAGGGACACTCACTTTCCGGTTTCCCCAGTTACTGTTCTTACCTTTTCTAGGTCATTTAAACCCCACTTCCATTTTTGGAGCAGAGGGTTGAAGGGCCTTGGAAGTGAAGTAAAAATGAATAATAGTTGAGGACAAGAGAAGAAGGCAATGAGAATCACATCAGCAGGCACTATTTACTGAAGGCTTTCTCTGTGGCCACGTTTGGGCCACGTGCCTTGCCTGTGCTCCTCACAGAAGGCTGAGTGGGGGGTGGAGATGTCCAGTTATTCTCATTTCCAATAGAGGAACATGAGGTTCAGAGAAGTTTAAAAATTTGCCAAAGATAATAGCTAGGAAGTGCTTGAATCATTATTTAAACTCATCTCTCTGACTCCCAAACTTTTGCTTTTTGTAGTTGAGCATAGTGTTTGCTCACCCTTACAGTGATTTTCTAGTGCTCTCATTTATCATAGTTCAGAGACAGATATTAGCATGTAAAAAATTAAAAGTACCCAAATGCATCATGTCTAAAAGTTAACCCAGAGGAGGATGTTATTCTCTAGGTCTTGATAATGAGCTGAGATAATCATTTTTCTCTTTGGGGTTTAGGAGAGCTAAGTCAGAGGCATTGGCCGGCGCCTTCTCGGGTCCTTTTGATCTCTCTGACTCTGCGCTGTATTGACTACCTCTTCTAGCTGATCTTTCATGAAGCATAACTAACACAGTTACTTGAAAGAAAAATAGTGCCTGATGACCACTAATGTACAATTCTTCATGCAATCTCATTTCTTCTAAGGTTCCTGAGAGTTGCCTTAAAATTCGCAGAGGATATAGTGAGAAGAGAGTCAGCTGGCCATTAGAGAATTGCACGGTCTCATTGGCTTGATTCTCTTGCCTTCCTCAACCCTCAGCACGTCCTGAGATGACCTGATAGAACAGACATGGTGCCCTAAATGACTGGCCACACTCTCTAGGGTTGTCCAGAGTCAGTAATATTTCCATATTGTTTCATATCAGATTTCCATATGTTATACTTTGCACTTGATATAAATCATCCTTCAAATAAAACAGCTATAATTATTGAGTACTCTGCTGCTTTTCACAATTAATATTAAACAATTATGCTTGCCTACAGCTCCTGAATTTGTCTGATCGTACTTTAGTATATATACACATTTTTATTACAGGAATAATATTATTATTACAAACATTAAACCAATTCATTTAAATTGTTTTCCTTAAGCAAAACTTACTTGGCCTAGTTTCAAGACTCAGTCACAGCCTATGACTTCAGATAGAAGGGACAGGGACCTGACCTGCAATGAAGCAGTGCTTGGAAGGAAGCAGGCTCTGTAGAAAGCGAGGCTGGGAATTGCCAAATTCCTTGAGGATAGCCTACTTCGCCTCATTCCTTCTACAGAGCCACACCCTGCAGCTTGCAAGCACACCAGTCTTAACATGTTAACAACCTGCCAGGAAGACTTCTTCCCAAAGTCCTCCAAATTTGTAGAGAAAATATCCATGTTCACTGTTAAGGCTTACCCTAGAGGCTGGCCTTTGGAAGAAGGGAAATAATGCAAAGCAAAAAGCCATCCTTTTCATTCCAGGGGATTACTGGAAAATAAGAAGAAACACTAGGCTTTAAAAGTATATTCCCCAATATTTTGGTTTTAAATAGCATCTCCACCTCACTACTGAAAATGCAGGATTGGAGAGAGCCATTAATAAGCAAGCGCGGTGCTGGCCCCACCCCCTCTTTGTGTGGTATAAAAAGAACAATGCAAAGAAAAAACACACACGTGGAAAGTTAGCACAGTCTGCTCGCCTAGCATCCATAGAGGGCATTATTTTAAATTTGGAGAGCTTAGATTCTCTGTGAGAGCTCTTCAGATTGGTATTAGCTAGTACTGACGGACTTCAGGGAAATTGTGGGGTTCACTCTTTAACCCTGTCCAGAGAAACCTGATAAAATTAGAACACCAAGTGAATTCCTGAAACTGTTTTATTTAGGCAGCTCATTGTCAAAATGAGAACCTCACCTGGACCCTCCAGTGAATCCTGAAACTGTTGGCAGAGCAGTGGTACCCACGGGCTAGAATGAGTGGTTCTCTCCCTGGTTGTACATGACAACCACTGGTGAGCTTTGAAAGCTGCCTGAGCCCAGGCCCAAACTGAGACCAACTAAACCAGCATCTCCAGGGGGTGAGACGTGGGCACTAAAAAATCTCCTAGGTAACTATTATGTGCAGCCAGGGCCAAGAATGGCTTAGTTGGCTGTAAATTACTATTATCAAACAGCAGGGAGCAATTTTTACTCACTGGCCTCATACCTGAGTCAGCCACACTTCATTTTCTTTGATTTAATTTAGGAAGATAACAATATTTTAATCACAGAATAATATTTTTTTTACAGAAAGATGTATTGTCCATTTAATGTCGAAGGAGTTAAACTAGGACAAGAGCACACATCAACGCAAAATTTGTGCTGCTTTTGTCGACCTGCACGCTCTGGTACGTGGAAGGTGGACTAATACCTTGGCTATGGACACGTTGGGCCAGATGATTCTTATTTGGAAGGGGGATACCATCCTGTACATTGTAAGATGTTTAGTATGATTTCTGACTTCCACCCACTACAATAACACTCCCCCCAACCCTGCGCTGAGTAATGACAATCAAATGTCTCCAGACAATAGAAAACATCAGGAGGATCCAGACATTTGCTTTAACAGAGGTAGGAAAAGGCGAAAGTAGGCAAACACGAATCCTGGTGGTTAATCCATTGCAGTCAAAACCGCTGTCGAGATAAGTAAAACTCTCTGTCTCGCCATCCCTGACAGCTACTTCCTCCTGCGAACCTTTTCTCTTTCACTGTGACAGTCACTGGTTTTAAGGAATGCATCTGTAACTCAAGAACCTGAAGTGTCACACTGGGGGCTGTTTAGAACTCCAGGCTTAGTCTGTGGTCTGGAAGGAAGACTTTAAGATGTGGTGGAATTAACAACAGCTTCGGGTTTTCATAATGTCACATGCTTCCTTCCTCTCTTCCTTCAACTCACTCTCTCTTTAGATGACAAGCATGTGCATGATTAAAACCAACCGGGGTTTAGGTCGATTCCGTGACACTACAAAAACCGTATTTCACCATCAGTGATTTATTCCATTCAGGAAATTAAGCTGGTTAAGCTCAATGAAATGCCTCCAAAAGATGATAGGAGTCTTGTGATAAAAATGTGTACGAATACGTTGTGTGCAAAGACAAACAATCCTTTTTCAGTACAGGTGACTTCGACCTTGGGATATTAAAATTCCACACTGACAATACAGTGAGGCAGTCTTTTAAAATCTATACTGTGGAGTGACCGCAATGGAATACCACACAAAAACAAAGATGGGTTAGAGGAGACTTTAAGAGGTCACTGGCACAAATTCAGCTCAAGCGAGTTCTAAATGCATCCACATTTGTATGCTCCAATACATTTGTATTCTCATCATTGATTTCAAAATTGCTCTCTGTTCTGGGGATGTATGAGATGTCCCCCCCGACCCCCCCCCCCTACTCTGGCTGAAGAAAACTCAGGTAAGCTTTGTAGCTACGTGAAAATAAGCCATTAGTGTATAATTTGGTTTCGCATGTCCCAACGCTATAGGGATAGATAAAAGAACTACCCTTTTCCAATAGCCTGAAGAAATCTCTAGGATTCTTGTAGTATTTCCAACAGGAAAGTCAGCAGAGAATTGCCCTCCCTTGACACAGAATATGTATTTATTTCCTGGGTCCTGAGCCTACCTTTCTTCTTCCTCTTCTTTCTTTAAAGTTTAAACCATATCAGGACACTTCCATGGCCTAAGACTTTTTTTTAACTTTTTTTAGGGAAGACAGTGAGAGACCCTCTTTTTTGTCCTGACCCACAGGGACCCTTAGTTTAGGCAAGTGCATCCTGCAAATGTAATTATTCTTTAATTTCTAAATTTAATGTGTTGACATTTGTCCATGTTTGAAAGTTAGTATTGTTTATGATTAGACATTTCTTAGTTTATAGATTTGTCTCTTATTGCTACTCAAAAGCATTGTGTAAGTGTCCATTGTAACATTCATCTAGAGCTTCACCATGCAGCCATAAAATTACTGAGTAAGATAAAACAATAACTGGCCAAAGAAATCCATCCTAATGTGGTTTTATTATCTCTCTAAAATTAAATTCTACATTTTAATCTTAGACAAATACTTGGATCTGATTCATCTTATATCATTTACTTTTCTCTTTTTAAGTAAAAATTCAAATATAAAATCAGTTATAAAATGAGTACATCTTGAAGCTCTTTGAGTTTTCCACATACAAAGTTTGCCAAACTCTCAGTTAAAAGCAATGGATCTCATATGGGAGGAAGGAACTCCAAATACTGAGTATTCAGAGCTAATTGGCTAATCAGATAACACTGAGTAAGACTCTGGACATTCCAGGAATATGTCTGGAAACTATCTCAATTACCCAACTCCCAAATACTGAACTGTTTGGGCTGCTCCTTCCTGGATTTCTGCTGACTCACATTTCCATTCACAGAAACATGTTTCTTGTGTCTACCCTCACACTGCAAATGCAGCCTCCTTTCTAGCCTTCCCCCAGCCGTGTCTCTGGGTTGATGGTTATGGCATGATGGAAGAGGGTTTCACAGCAATGAGTTCTGCAGAAGCAAAGAGCTGCTTGGAGGCAGAAATGCAGAGAGGTGGCCATGTCACTCATTCGCTACTTCACGCTGGCCCTGCCACAGGCCGATTCAGCTGGGCCCTGGCACGGTCTGTCACTGCAGATGATGATGGCTCTCAGTGCTGTTTGCAAATAGTGGGATTTGTTATTGTTAAATCTGTGAGTGCCAAGAGACTTCTGAAAAAAAAAAAAGGCCATTTCTCCTCTCCCTCCTCAACTTCCTCCCTTTTTCCTTCCCCTCCCTTCTAAAAGAGTGAGGCAGTATAGATGGTAGGTAAGAACTTGGACTTTGGAGCCAAGCGGCCTAACTTAAAACTCACTCCACCACTTACCAGCTGTTTCATCTTAGGCACTCTATTTAACCTCTCTGTGACTGAGTTTTTTCATCTGCAAAACTTCTCTCTCCGAAGGTTGTTGTAAGGATTAAATGAATTTATATTATACACACAAACATATGTGTGTGTGTATATATATGTGTGGTGTATATATCAATGTATATAACTCTTATAAGCAGGATTTAGCACCTACTAAGTACTCACCGGGGAAAAGAGGGGGCTTCTATTGCATATGAGGTAGATCTCTGACATGTCCACATGTCAGAGAATATTCTGGTATATTCTGTGTCTGTGGCCAACACAATCCCACTTCCTTCCTTTATATCACCCAAGTTCAAGCCCTACTAGAATTGACAAGAACTCCTGATTCCCAGTCTCAAATTCCCAAGAGAGAAAATGCAATTGGTCCCAAATACGCTGAGGATCCCCCACAAATCTGATCTCTGTAACCTGGAGGCCATGATCCTTCAGTCCATCTGGAGTTTTAGGGATCTGCTCTGTTTGGGAATAGTTCTTAGCAGAAAGGAGGCATGATGTGAACAGACCCCTCAAAAAGTGCCTGCTAGATTATTGTATCGGTGTGCTAGGCCTGCCATAAAAAGTACAACAGACTGGGTGGCTGGAACAACAGAAACTTGTTTTCTCACGGCTCTGGAGGCTGGAAGTCTAAGACTAAGGTGCTGGCAGGGTTGGATTATCCTGATTTTTCTCTCTGGCTCGCAGGTGGCCGCCTCCTTGCTGTGTCCTCACTTTGCCTTTTTCTCTGCGCATGAGTTTTCCTGGTGACTCCACCTCTTCTCCTAAGGACACCAGTCCTGTTGGGTTAGAGCTGCACCCTTATGACTTCTTTTCACCTTAACTATTTCCTAAAGGCCCTCTCTCCAAACACAGGTGCATTGGAAATTAGGGTTTCAGTCTATGAATTTTGGAGGGACACAATTCAGTCCACAACGTTTATCTTTGATAACTTTTGTGAAGCTCCTGTCCTGGAAACTGGTGAAGAACGGGTTTGTCTGACCACTAGTTAAGCTCTAACCTAATATCCTTTGATGATTATAATACTAGGAGGTGGTGGGGAGTGACTTAGTGTCTTTAGAGAATGGAGGACTTCTAATAACTCTATCACCACGTTGTCGCGGAAGCCATAGTTGTTCCTTGTAGGGCATTGATTGGATATTGCTTAAATGTGTATTTGATTAAATTGGTGATTTAAATTGTCTGTATATTTTATATATATTAATGTAATTAATTTGTACAGATTTAAACATGTTTATGTGCTTTAGTTCTTAATATCATAAATACTTAAATTCAAGCTGCAGAGTAAACTTAGTAACAGAAATGTATTCCATAAAAGTACCCCATTTTCCCAGGCTTTTACTATCTTGCTGATTAAAACTCTGCTTATAATTTTCAATTTGTCTGACAATAAAATGTAATTATTTTGTTGGAAAGATGTCTACCCTCCAGATCATTATGCTAAAATTAGCAGGCTGTTCTTCAAATAGAATGAATGAAACCTTAGTTAAGCAACCAATAAGAAAGGACAAATATCATTAATAATAGTAAAAATTTATGCAAAAGAGAAACCAAATGAGTAAATTCTAAATTCCTATAAAAGTTCTTTTTTCTTTGGAAATATTTTTTTTCTTCACACCCTAATTGATACCATCTCCTTGGAAACAATCCTAAGAGACTAGTTGCATTACTGGAAACCATGTAGTTTAAACTTAAATTATAGTAATGTGTTGCCTCTTCCTGTAAATGTCAGCCTTGCTAGTAAAGTCGATTTGAGTACCTTTCTATCACGTTATAGGCTAAATCTGATGGAAAGATGCTCCAAGACAGAAATGTGAGCTGAGAAGGGTGTGTGCACAATTCTCAGTGTAAAGTAATACATTGACATTTTGATTTTACTCCTCGGTTTCTTGGCTAGGTTAACATAGCTCTGCGCCCACAAGACAAAGTCAGCTTCCTGAGCCTATTAGGGTGGGTGGGAAACTCAGGAGGCTTGGTGGGGGTGGGGAGGCAGTTTTCCTCCAACGTGACATCTCAACACTACAGTTGGCTACTGTTGAAAACAGTTATCAGCAATGTGCTTGAATTTAACAAGTCCCCCACCCTCCAACCTCCGCTTTAATTATAGTATGTAAGGCACTGTCCTAGGGACCATGGAGATGAGAAAGTGAATAGAGTTGGCCTGCAAGGAAGTCACAATTCAGTAAGGGAAATCCAAATTGCCTTCGTACTCAATGCAATCTCCTATATTACATTGGAGATACAGCAACCACCTGGAAGTGCAGAAGGAGACAAACTTGTACACGAGAGACATGTAGGCCCAACCAACCCACTGCTGGGTGCCCACGGCTCTATCCCAGTACAGGGACCACCCCAGCAGGGAGCAGGCAGGTGACTTTCCATCGAAACCCATGAGTGACTTTGGGATGCTCAAGTAGGGGGAGGGGAGAGAGACATCCACCTCTCTTCCTGGAAGTCAGTATTAACTTTGCCATTAAAACTGTAGTTTATTATTTTATTTTAGATGCCAGTATTCTTGGAAACAGACAACTTCCCAGTTGTGTTTTAGGATGGGAGCTTAAACCTATGGGATTTGACACCAGTCTGATCGGCCACAGAGTGGTTAACCAAGAAGTTTTTGACATTCAAGTAAATTTATTGAATGTGAGTTTCTCTATTTCTCAGATAATTAAAGTGTTATTTATGGTGAACAAGCTTATTTATTAGCATGTGTTTACTTTATGATATTGTGTTTTACATGTATTATAATTGAATATGCATGGCTGAACTGTTTTCCGGCACAGCCACTAGAAATTTGAAGTTTAAATGCTCCTTTTTCTACAAACAAAGCATATGTTTGAAGTTATTGTTTGCTGTGGAACGTGTCTTACTTCATGTTGAAATTCAAATATAAAGTCTTCATTGATCTAATACTAATTTCTGAGGGGGCCAATGCCTCTGATTTAGCAGATTCACTAGTTACTATAATTTGACTTGGGAACCTGAGAAATAGAGGTGGTATCTTTACAAAGTCACAGTAATAGAGTAACAGCTGGCTAAGCCTGGCTCTAGCATTTGTGGGGATCCTTCATTATTCCTTGAAATATGCTGAAGAGTTTGAAATTGAAATGATGTGGGTGATGACAAATATTTATTACATCAATATAGCAATTGGAATCTGGACCATGTAGAAGATACGGATTCAGAAATTCAATGAAGAGAGATTCAAAGTTTCAGCTCCTTCAAGTCACTATGCCTGCCCATTCAATATGGACCGCGCAGCAAGTACAGAAACTCTAAGATGTGGGAAGTGGGGGTGAGCGGGGCAGGGGAGAGTAATGGGGGAAAATGGGGATAACTGTAACTGAACAACAATAAAAAAAAAACACTAACTTAAAGCAGAAGAAACTCTAAGATCTCCTTTTCTGAACTGTCTTCTCAACTTGTTCACCAAATGAGATTTTGCTCCTGCCATTATCTTGAGTATGGATCTTGAGGCTTTATTCTTCCATTTCAATATTTACTTGGCATTATAAATAAAATGTATGCAATAATAACCTAATATATTTAATAACCAAATATGCTGAGTATACTGTACCTCTAAAGTTGAGACTAATATCAAATATCAACTTAAAAGCAGCTTTTATTGGAATGTCAGATATATAAAAACAGGATTTGAAATGCAGGCAATCCCACTTGTAAAAATAAAGTACATTCCATCTTTTAGTTCCAGGCTAGTTTTGCCTGTAGTTACGATAAAGTGCGGGAAGGAGTGGCCACCAGGCTGGGACAGGGATGATGATAATGATGCTGACTTAGTGTCATGTAGAAATCTAAAATTTCACACTAGTTGTGCACATGTGATACATTGACTTTGACTAAAACATTTTAACTATGTCCAAAAAATGTTTAATGCCCTGAAAAGTCACCAAAGTGTCCATGAACATTAAAAATTTACGACCTATTGCTCTTCTGAACTCCCCGATGCTTTATTTGTTCCTTTATGCTAAAATGTGTCATTTTATTCCTTGTGTCACTGAGTCCACTGACAGCCTATGAACGCTCTGAAGTCATAGCATAGATCCCATTCATCTCTGAGTGCCCCTAACACCTGTCCCAGAAGTCAATAAAAATTCACAGAATGAATGAATGAGTGAAAATAACACATGATATTACTTTCATATCACCATTCCAGAACTGATGCTGAGAAATTCATGTTGGCATATAATGGATTTTGGGAGCAAAGTTCTATGCATGCGGGGGTCAGGAAGAGTAATGCACACTCCAAAATGAGTGAAGGTTAGCCGATGACTTCAAAGCCACCAGCAGGCCATTTCCTTTATTTAGGGTCAAGGACTCTGCTTGGATAAAAGGCAAAGGAAATTATCCTCCTTGGAAAAAAAAATTTTTTTCTTAAAATAGAGGTTTGCTATCTAAAGGTCCTTTAATTCCTTGAGCTAGCCCCATGAAATCACTCTCCTTGAAGTTTAATCATCCAAATTCCAAAATAATAATTTGGGAACAGATAAATTGCCATAGGAAACATAGAATTTGGTAGCGTTGTAAGTCTAGCATTAGGAAGGTTTTGTCTGGTTGTAAAGCTCACTTCGGGAAGCACTGTGGTTAGAGCTGGAGAGAAGCCACTCTTGATCAAAGGCTGCAACAGAACATATGAAGAGATGCCTTCACACAAAGCAATGGGCAACCGCAATGTCCAAGTTACTTAAATTAAAACAGGTGTTTTCACACATATAAGTCTGATGTCGTGATTATTTTTGTTTGTATATTTGAGTTAATAAAAGAATGAGACATTGGTGGAAAGTAGATCAACTATTCTACACATTGTTTTCTTAGGAAAACAAGTTTTCAATACTGGTGAAGAGTAGAAATACGTAACGATTGATCAGTGACATTCTTCCAGCCCTCTCATTACACTGGTCTCTCTCTCTCCCTTCCTCAGATTTGGCAGCTGTAGCAGAGGCTTTGGTTTTCATTAAAAAAAAAATAGATTGTTTTTTTCTTTTTAAATGTCCATGTTTCTACAAATGCAAAACTTTAGAATTTTGAAATACAATGAAAAATTTTTGTCACTTTGTAGGTTTGATTTAATTTATTTTAGAAGCTTTATTATTCTTTTGATAGTAGCTGACAGATCCAATCCTGTTCCCATATGCTTTCTGCTATTTTAAAAGCAACAGAACAGAATTGCCTCAGAGAAGGACCATGTGTTTCTAAAGTGTGAATCTGAAAACCGCCCATCTGGCCATGCTGGCATCTTTCTGAATTGTATGTAATTGAAAAAAATGTATTCAACGTTTTGCAACTCTTGACTAGATGACAAAGATAATAAGGTAAAGAAGATTTTTTTTTTCATTTCTATTTATTGAAAATCAAATCTGTCCTTCAGCCTGGAATAAACACCTTGCCCACACTTCCACCTGCAGGGCCCCTCCCTCAAGACCCAGGCCACATGCCTCTTCCTTAGTGAACTCTCTGTAACCCTGGCTCTGTAGTGTTTGCACAACCCTATTCACACTGGCATAAAAATGCTCATTTACTTTGATTAGAATTATTTCTTCAAATATTGCCTCTCCTATAATCTGCAAGCTCCTAAAATAGCAGGCAGATGGTCTTCAATGCAATTTAATTCAACAAAATATTATTACGCTATTCCAGAAGCTAGTCTAGGGGCTGCAGAGATAGTGTTGAATAAGCAGAGAAAATTTTACCCTAAAGGGATAACCATCTAACTGGAAAGAAAAAAATTGAGCAACCAAGTACACTTAAAGATGATGCGCAATGGGGAGATAAGTACATCTGAACCTCACGTAGATAAAGATAAATTTGGAAGTTCAAAGTCTCTTTAATATCATGCCAATAATTAATAAAGTTTGTCTTTTATTGCAAATATCCAGAACAATGTTCTAGAGTGATGGAATCATTAGAGGGATCACATTCTTGTGAAGATAGTAAACAGTCACTGAATTATAGGCAAAGCATAGTGCTAGGTGTTACACATACATTATTTTATGATGCATGTATAAGCCTTCCATGCCAAAGTTATTTTTTCTAAACTTAAATTAATCTTAAAAATAAGAGGTTTTTCAGATTCCTTAAAAAGTAGATAAATTATATTGAATCATTAGAGTTTCAAATATATGATATTAAAATATGGCCGCATATTAATCAAATAGGACTAAGAATTTTGTGATACACTAAGAACCACAAAACCTTAAGGGCAGGGCGACCTCTTGTATGTTGACCACACTGAAATGCATAACTGGATCAATTTTTAAAAAGACCAATTCAGTAAAAAAAAAAAATTATTCTGTCAGATTTTGGTTAAACTGATTGGCACAGAAGTTAGTTCATTAACAAAATAATCTGTTTTGGCCCCAAATGGGGACATCTTGATTATAACTCCTTACAAATTCCTCAAGGAAACCACCATTTCTACTCTTGTTGAACTTCTTGAGAGTCTCTGGCCTGGAACTCTGCACCAAGTGAAACAGTCAGATTTCAGTAAGACAGCTTGTGTCTCTTTTGATGCTGTAAAAACACATTAATTTAATTAATGCACATTCCTTTATCTACACAGGCACCCTTTGCTATCTGGGCTCTTCCTCATAATGGGAGCTTTTTTGCTATCCACGCTCTGGAACTGTATTGAAGTACTAACGCTTCGGACTAGAATAGGGCATACGAATATGGATTTCAGGCCTTTTTTGGACAGCTAGTGGTCTGCGTGCTGTTGGCAGGAAGATTCTGCCCGCTCACCGGCAGAGATGGGGAAAAAGGCGGTGTTGTTACAAGATTACTATGGGAGAAGCTTAAAAAATGTGCTGGACGGGAGAGAAAAAAGAGATGAGAATACCAGCAAGGAGGCAGTGATAATGAAAAGTTACGTTTTGATTTCTTGTAGAAGGAATTGTTTACTTTTTCAGGTTTTTAAAAGTTGTATGTTAGAAATAAAATTGAAGTACAAATTACTGTCCAACAGTGTGGAGAATATTGCGACGCTGTTCCGTTTCGAAAAACCTCTGCTGAAAGTTGTAGGATCTTCAAGTTAGTGTAATGAAGAACGAGGAGAAAACCTTGAAATTCTCTCACTTTGTCCTGGCTGGGCTTAGGGCAGATGACTCACCGTGTGAATTCGAGTTAAATCATTTAACCTTTTTCTCTTATCCAACCCATCTGGGACGCTGCATACAAGCACTTCACTAGGAAGCAGATGGGGCACCAAAGCTAAATTTTCCCAGAATGAAAAAGAAGAAAAACGTGTCAAAAGCATTAAAAGGACCAAATGTGGAAAAAGACTAAGAATTAAAAGGAAAAGAGCTATAAACTGGATCAAACCTTTTCCTCTGTAAAAAAAAAAAAAAAAATGTAGTACTTAAAAAATAAGGCCTGTGAGATGGTTTGGGGGCAAAGAGGTGGTCACGATTAAATGATATTAGGTAAAGTAAATGGCTCTTCGCTGGCTCAGAATTGTGTGTTCATTTACCTGTATGTCTCAGAAAACAAATATGATTACTTTGCAGTACTTCTAGGTTATCTATTTGATATCTGGAAGGTTAAATATTAACAGAAAACATTTGAGAAAATTTAGGGGACCCATCTGATTATAGCTTTGATGAAATTTAACACTGGTTGACAAATTAAAATTTTTTCCAACATTTCTAAAATAACTATGTTTTCTCATGTACTTTCTCTCTCTAAATATATATATTGCTGACATATGTGTATGCATATATATTGCTTGGAGGAAAGGCACACTGTTGCCATTTGCTAACTTCAGATGATTTAAATCTTATTGTATATAAAAGTATATTAAGTTCAAAAGTATTCATATGCAAATATTTACATCTTATGGCGAAATAAATGTCCCATTGCAGCTAAACTAAAGATATTTTGATGAATAAAGTAGAGCATAATAGAAAGTATCTCTACCTCCTTGTTTCCTGACAGGTTGTGCTAAACTGGAGAAATTAGCTTACTCTTTTAAAGACATAGTTCACAGCTGAGGCTGAGTATGAAACTTGAGAAATTCACATTGTAGGCTTCCAGATGCTGCAGTATCGAAACCCAGATTAGACTCTGGGTCTGGGACCGCCTCCAAGGGGCGTGCCGCTGTGGTCCAGACAAGTGGTGCCTCAGTGACCCAGCGCAACGTTTCTCTGATTAATTCTCAAAGGCCTGTTTACAGAGCAAAAGAAAACCATGGACGTATTTTGTCTTCAAAGAATCACTTTTTAAATGGAATTTGGGTCATATGATCATTACTGAGAAATACAGATAACGCATGGCCGAATGCTAAGAGGCAGGGCAAGCCGAAAGGCCTATTTTAAGAGAGGAGAATTTCATTCCTTTCACTCTAATATCCTATTGAGAAAAGATAAAGGCATTGACTACCATTAGGGTTTTTAATGTTCCTGAGAATAAATCTCCAGAGAAAGACAATCCCTCCAGTTTAACAACCTTGTTCAAGGCGGCAAATGTGTCCTTGGGAATATTTGCATAAACACACTTAGTGTGAGCTAATTCAGCCTCGGACACTTCCAAACCAACCTAGAGGTCCCTCCATTACTCTATGTTGGTAATACCGACTCAGTTATGTTTATAAAAATTATATTCCAAAACTATATATTTAACTCTCAATTATACTTGTGTATTATTCACCATATATATCCATATATTTGTACATACATATGAGGGGCGATTCCCTAAAACTTCTGGAATTTATTTATAAAAATTGTGTATTCATTCTTATGTGTTTAAACTTCACTCATCTTCAAAGTACTTTCCATTTGATGCAATACACCTATTGAGACTTTTTTTCACTGCTCAAAACAGTTTTTGAACTCATCAATTTTGATGCTTTTTAAAAGTGTTTCTGCCATTTTTTGTTTCACCTCTTCCATATGGGTAAAATGGTTCCCTTTGAGGACTTTTTTTATTGGGGAAACAAAATATAGTCTCTCAGTGTGAGATCAGGTGAACAGGGAAATTGGGGCACAGGGGTAATGCCGTTTTGGGTCGAAAATTGCTGAACACTCACTGCAGTGTGGGCAGGTGTGCTCGTAAATTTACTCATCATAAAATGGGCAAACGCTCAAGGAGTCTTCAAAAAATTCACTGAAGCCAAATGCAGCTTCTCACAACAACACCAGCTGGTACAATGACACAGATGGGTTCCTACAACACTCACTTAATGGGAGAAGCCTGTACTATAAGGGGCCTGCTCTCCAGAAGATAATTCTGATTTTTTGGGTTCCCCCCACATATATTCAAACTACACTTGAATGATTCTTTTCTCTTAAGAGTAAAAATATTAAGAGCAGTGTTAAAAATGTAAAAAAACATAAACCATTGATGTAAAGAATTAAAATTCCCATATAATATTGAATTTGTGATTTAGTATTATTTGGAAGAAAAGGAGCTCACATGCCAATTTTGAAAGAATTCTTTGCACAGCTATGCCTTTCTCTATACACAGACCTCCCAAAGATTTGTTCTGACTCCGGGGTTTGAATGTTTCTCATAGAGTTCCAGGTATCCTTTCAGGGGAGTAGGCAGTGTGGAAAGGAAAATGTCTGGAATGTGTAGGATCAGCGGATTAGCTCCTGGCACATCATATTTGGCAAGTTCCCAAGGCTTTGGGTAGCACAAGCTATTGTTGTAGGCTTCTGGGTGTTGGCTTTTACATCATTATCTCTAGAGTACCTTCATACAGTACCCTTTCTCATCTAAAACCTAAATATAAGTTCCTTAGTAACTAGTACTGAATGTTTCCTCCTTCCTTTCCCTAAACTAATCCTGAGACGCAGCATGGTATTTGGGCTCCATGTGGGTTAAGAATCATTTCTAACCTATCATTGTAACTAGAAGCAAGTCAAAGTTCATGACCAAAAGTCGGTTAAGTAGTGACGCTCACTTAAGAACAGTGTATTTACCTTTATATATTGATGGCCCATGATGGAACATGCAGCCTATAAACTCATATAAACACTTTCAAATCACTTATAGTCTCTCCCCAAATCTAGCATAAAAGTATCATTGTTGCTGTATCTATGCTTCATGTTAAAAATGTTTTTTATAGAGATGCTGTTATCATTTCCCTGAGCATCACTTCTCTCTACATGCAGATCACACATTCTATTTCCCTTCCTCACTGCGCAGCAAGAATCGTAACCAAAAATGGATGCAATTTGCCACATAACCAAACTCTAATTGGCAGCTTCAAGTTTTATGTGCTGCATAGTTGCACTACACTAACCTTGTAACTCTCAGTGGTTAAAGGGGTCTTCAAATAGGTAATGGATGAGAAAAAAATATGTGAAACATAGTTGTTTAAACAAGAATCCTCTAGATTACTGTCCAAGCTCAAGTCTTATTTCAGCTCCACTATATACAATTTAATTTAAGTAATAACATTTTAGGATATGTAACCAAACGTATGACCGCTCACTGGTGGTCACCTTCACGCTTATTCCAAGAACTGCTGGTAGGGAATTCTCAGCACACCACGAAGACAGAGAAAGGACGCCAACTTTTTTGGATACTTTCTATTTTCTAGGCACCAGGTTAATAGCTTTTGTTTTATTATCTCAATCTTTCAAACTTCCTCTTGGGTAGATACCATTATACCTATTTTACAGACGCGTAAAGCACAGCAAGTTTAAATTACCCCGACTCTGGTCTTTATAGACCTAAAGCTCATACTCTTTCCACGGTGTTATATCGTCTGTCACGAGAAATATAAACCTATATTTATACACTCATTTCACAATTTTAGACCTCTATGGACAAGTATTTTTTACCTTGACTTACAAAGGTCCCCACTGCTCTAAGGACATAGACAGTCCTGTTCCGGTCCAAGTGGTTTGTTAGAGAGTTAGGATTCCCCAGGGTTAGTACTTGCAAATTCTGAATTTCCACTCAGGAGCAGAGGAAGAAATAGCACAGATTTTCTGTCTTCCATCCCCACCCCCCACAACATTCCTTACATAAAATGAAGCTTCTATTTTGCAGTGTGTTGGTATTTTTATATGTGTGTTGGTAATAATTTTAAATCTCTAATATTATTCTTAAATCGCTATCATGTTTAAGTTTTTGAATGCAACTCCGTGAGTAAAGCCTTTCTTTACAGCAAGCACGCTGGACTGAATTCTTCCGAAAAGCTTCCAAGGGATCCTTATCATCTGAACTTTGAGAGTCAAATCATCAAGCTAGATAGCCAACCTTGATATCTACCCTGCACTTCCCTGAAACTGACCACAAGGATTCCCAAGGGGAATCTGTTACAAATCAACAGGTCTTTCGTGATTGTTGATGGTCTTACATTTCCATACTTTTGTGTTCATTTTCAGATGCAAATATGGAGGGCTAAGATCCAGCCTCTAGTCTTTCATTGTGTTCGTAAGTGAGGATAGGATATTGTGTTCACTTGGGAAAGCTCATTCAAGTGTTTATGCAGAGTTCCAAAATTACCATTAACAATCCATCCTTTTTTTTTTACAACATACCTGTTAAAATAGCTAAAAAACAAGCATGAAAAAACCCCCCACTGATAACATCAAATGCCAGGGAGGACACAGAAAAACTGGATCTCTCTTAAATTGCTCCCCGGAATGTAAAATACTATAGGCTCTCCAGAAGTTTGGCAGTTTCTTATAAAATTAAACATACTTTTCCCATACAACCCAATAGTCACACTCTTGTGCTTTTATTCTAGAGAAATAAAAATTTATGTTTAGGCAAAAACCTATGGATAAAGCTTACAGCAGTTTCGTCATAGTCCCAAACTGGTACCAACCCAAATTTCTTCATTGGGTGACAGATGAATACAGTGTGGTAATCCATACCATGGCATACTATTCAGCAATAAAAAAACAAACTATAATTATATGCTGCAACATAATCTCAAGGTGATTATGTTGAATTTAAAGAAAAGTCAACATCAAGATATTACATACTGTATGACTCCGTTTATATAACATTATTTTTAAATCGGATTTATTGGGGTAACGTCGATTAGGAACATGATGTTTCAGTGTACCATTCTATAATCCATCCCCTGCATTGCATTGCGGGCTCACCACTCACAGTCTAGTCTTCACGCATCACCCTATATTCGACCCCCTTCGTCCTCTTCATCCTGTCTGCCTTCCCTGTTCCCCTCTGATAACAAGCACCATATGTTCTCTGTGTCTCTGCATGACGTCCTCTAAATGACGAAACCATAGTTAGGAATGGAGGACAGATGAGCAGTTGCCAGGTACTGGGGAAAGAGGAAGCAGAACTCCACAGGATACCTACCGCAAGGGAGATTTCTGTGGTGAGTTCTCTATCTCGATTGTGGTGGAGCTCATGTGAATCCATGTTTACACATATACCAAAAAGAGATCTTATATACAGAAACTTTTTAAATCTGAGTAAGTCTGTAGTGTCGTTAATGTATTATGTCCTTGTCAATTTCCCGATTAAAAAAAATGCCTTATAGTTATATAGAATGTTGCCATTAGGAGAAGCTAAGTGATGGATGGGTATGGGCACCACTGTACACTATGCTTGCAATTTCTTGGGGTTTATAATTATTTCAGGATAAAACGTTTTTAAAACCTTTTTAAAATTTTATCTGTTTTTCAGAAGGCATGTGTCTCAGGCCTTTTCTGTAAATGCAACTATGTAAGAGACATGATCTGGCCACTGTGCAGGGCTGTCTCTGCTAAGAACTCCCGATCACTTTGTCCTCAGTAAAATTCCCCTCAGCGGAACTCAGAGGTACGGCTTATGTGGATGTTTTTGGGTGCATGCAGATAAATCAGGCCTCACAGGGGAGCTCATGAAGATAATTTTCAACTTTGTTTAAAATAAAAATGTTATCTAACCTCACTTTCTAAGAACAATAGAATTTAACCTGGAAGATATTAACTGCAGTTTTGTGGACAACATCCTTTCAGTTACCAGGGAGTTTACTTACTAACATTTTCCATGGTATGATGCGTAAGGGAAAAAACAGAATAGGGTGTTCATGTAACGTAGATGATGACGTGATCAAATGCTTATGTGATTCACAAACACTGTTTCTGCATGGAGGGATCATCAGTGGATTTGGTGAAAAGTTTAAAACTTTACAGATGATTTGAAGGTCTAAAAATTCAATGTTGATCAAAAAAAAAATAAACATATAAGACATTATTGAGGCCATGGCATGAAACTAAACAGGCCCCTGGGGGACCTCTAGAAAATCACTTGTTTCCAGATTTGACTTTGGCCCTATTTTCTTTATGTAGAGTTATAGATGATTGGTACAGTTTTACTAAATAAATAAGTAGTGTCAAATAAATTTTGATGATTCAAAGCACGTCTAGATCTACAGCTTTAAGTGTTTCTCACTTTGCATTGTCCAATCCTCTCCAAAGCTGTCCACTGTCTCTGCTTTTTTATAGGCACTTGTTTCCAACAACTCATAAATTTGTTGTCCTGAATGTGCTACAGACTTTCCATACCTCTCAACATACCAATACTGAGTTCATCATCTGCTATTGTAAACTGTTTCTTTCTGGAGTCACAGACTTGGTTACTGATGTGGCCCTCCACCCCGTTCCTGCGCAGGAATATCCTCTCTTTCCCCCAGCATTTAACTCCATTGTCAAAGGCTGCTGAGAGATACAACCATTTTCAAACTCAGACTCTACTGGCCATTGGAATTTTCATTTCCACCCGAGCAAGTTAACACTCTTGCGTTAAAACCTCCTTTGGCTCCTTAAAAGACTAGATTTTAAGTGTTCTCAACACCAAAAAAGAAATGATAACCATGTGATGTAATCAATGTGTTATGTATTATATGTAATAATTAACTTACAGTTCTGTAGGTCCAAAGTCCAAAACAGGTCTCACGGGGCTGGAATCCAGGTGTTAGCCAGGCTACATTCCTTCTGCAGACTCTAGGGGAGAATTGCTTTCTTGCTAATTGGGGTTGTTGGCAGAATTCAGCTTCCTGTGGTTATAGGACCAAGGTCCTCATTTCCTTGCTGGCTATCAACTGAAGTTTGTTAGTTTGCAGCTGCCTTCCTCCATCTTCAAAGCCAGCAACAGAGGGTCAAATCTTTTTCATGTTGCATCTCAGACCGTGCTTCCATCCTCGCATCTCTCTGTGACCCAGCTGGAAAGAATTCTAGCTTTTAAGGACTCACGTGATTAGATTGGAGTAATCTAGGATAATCTCCCATCTCAAGGTCCTTAACGGTAATCACATCTTCAAAATTCCATTTGCCTTGCAAGGCAACGTGTTCACAGGTTCAGGGGATTAGGAAGGAGGCCTCTTTGGGGGCCAAGATCCTGCCTTCCACAGGTGTGTTGGAGTTTTCGGAAAGCCAGTTGGTAGATCAGCTCTTCTTCCAAATCAGAAACTAATTGAGAGAGAAAATATGGAAGTCAGACGACAGGGCGTAGGAATATCAGCTTATTGCTGACAGGGCCAACTGAAAGGTGTGTCGTTAGTCTGTGTAATATTTCACCCCTGAGTGGAAGGGTGCCTCCTCAGGACAGTTCTCCGATCTGATTACCAAACACTCTTTCCTGGCTTGCACTCCTGCTTTGTTTTCACTTCACAGTTGGTATAACTACATACCTGAGATTATTCTATGTCGTGTTATATAGTGGTTTACTTGTATTTCCTTTCTGTCCATGTAAACTACAAGTCCCATCAGAAAAGTAACTTCGCTTTATTCAACAGTTCAAACAGTGCCTGCTACTTTATAGGCGTTAAATTAATTCTTGTTCAATGAATGAAATAATGAATGAAAGAGTATAGAATGGGAGAAAAAGTAGGACTTTGAAATCAGGGAAGACATGGTTGAAATCACAGCTCTTCAATTTTGCCAGCCGTTTGGCCTCAAGCAGATCATTTAATGTCTAATAATATTCCTCCTGCATGGCTGGTGAGGTGTTGGCAATAATGTACTTAAAATATCTGGCACATACCAAGTGATCAAGAAATGGTGGCTATAAGTATATCATTTGCTTTGATCATTAAAGAAGGCTTTATGTTAAAATTATTATTTTTTAAAGATTTTATTTATTTATTTTTAGACAGAAGAGAAGGGGAGGAGAAAGAGAGGGAGAGAAACATCAATGTGTGATTGCCCCCCCACCCCGCACCTCCCACTGGGGACCTGGCCCACAACCCAGGCCTGTGCCCTGACCGGGAATCCAACCAGCAACCCTTTGGTTTGCAGGCGGGTGCTTAATCCACTGAGCCACACCAGCCAGGCTTTATGTTAAAATTATTAATGGACACCAGTTTTCTTGGTGCTGACCGAGTATACTTCGTGTGCCTCTTTACAAGAAATGAAGCAAAATTCTAGGGTGCATACCCTACCTACTCTATCAGCGGAGTTGAGCATCTTTAATGGAGTGTCCCGATACCCACCAAACTTACTAAGAATTCTCCCAAAGGATTTTAAACATATCTCAGCAAGGAATCTTTCAAAGTTATCCACAAGGATTCTACAGGTTTAGCGCTTCCCAGTCAACCCCAAGATGCTGGGCCTGTTTGGCTGTTAGAAGACGCCGCGGTGTCTGGAGGACCACAGTGCCTCCGTGTGCACATGCGCGGGCTGATCCACGCAAACAACACAACAAAACAAAAAAGCCACTAACTTTCCCGTTTTCAAAATGTTTGGTTGCATCTGCATTTACTCTAGACTTTACAATAAATTCACCTACAGCTTTAAATTAGATGCTAATATAGAACTTTTAGTCTTAAATTATTCTGATCATTCTGAAAGTAATCATCATTTTCTCTCTGGTGTCTTATGGATTTCAGAGGAATTTTGTAACCATGTGTTGCTATGGACGCTGCAGGCACATCTTGATTAAATTTGTAACACTAACAAGGGTCGTTTTCACTCTCTGTTGTTGAACAAGTTTTAGCCCAAAGCAAGCCCGACTCTCTCATCGCTACAGAAATCAAAATCTGGCTGATGTAAGGAAAAGAATATAGTTTTTTAAAAATTTGATTCCATTCTCAGCTCTGCACATGGTTTTGTGTCCCTGGAAAATCTTCTCTACGCCTTAGTTTTCTCATCTGTAAAATGGGATTATTAGTCTCACCCCAGGCTCATTGCTGACACTTAAATGAAAATACACTGTTATCTGTGAATGCAGGCACTGCGCATATTCTGTAATGTCAGTGAACTAGAACACAGATCTCTGACAGAAGGGGTTTAGTGGTCTTTCAGTCCACTCCCATGTTTTCCATGTGAAAAAGGAAAGAAAAACCAAGTAATGTGCCATTTCTCTGCTTTGTTTTCTGTTCTTGTGGTTGAGCTTGCAGTGTCCCTGAACCACTTCAAAAGGCCACACCCTACCTGCTGTACTGAATCTTGGTCAAATCATTTATTCACTCACTCAACAGTATTTATCAAACACCTATTATAGGACAGACACTACACGAGGCATCAAACTTGCAGTGTTGGATGAGACAGGCAAGATTTATCTTCCCTTGGGAAAGCCAAAAACTGAAAAATTAAATACTGAAGCAAAACTAAATTTTAAGTAATTGGGTTAGGACTTGATCTATGAAAATGAAAGTAGGGAGAAAGCAGGCGCCTTGGTGGAGGACTCTGCCCAGAAAGGGCCCAGCCAGGAGACAGCTGCCCCCGGTGGTGTTGGGGTGGACGGCAAGACCACAGCATACACCTGGAGCCAACCCCCTTGAGAATCAATTTTACTCTAAATACTGAGAAGAAACGGTATTTCTATAGAAACTCAACTACAGATAAAGTATGGAGTTGCGTGGAATATTCTCATGGATTTTAAAGATGAAATAAACCCAGACAATATTACAATACAAATATGCAGGCTTGTGTGTATAACACTTTAGGAGACAACTTATTCATAAATCAAGGCATTTTCATAATTTTGAAATTTAAAAAACAAGAGTTATTGATCCTCTCTTTTAGTTTTACTGCTTAAAAAGAGAAAAACTAGAGGCAGTATGAGAAATTTTGTAAACTGAGAACTTGTATGCCAACTATATTGACACCCTCAGGATTCAGGAAGGAAATGGATGGCCTCCCCCTCACAGCCTTCACAGGCATAATTACTTGTTTAATTACGTCCCTTGGTGTTCTCTTTACTTGTCTTATCTCTATAATCATAATTCTGAGATCGATCATAATCTGTTCCTAGTGTTCGGCAAACAATTTACTAATTAATTAACCGACCCATTAATTTTATGGGAGGAAAAGTAATCCAGGCATTTATTTGGCATCATATACAAATGCAGTTGATCGCTCTTAATTGTTTAATTCGTATTTAATTTGATGATCTGCACCTGAAATTCAAAAATACTTGGGGGGGGGCCTGGGTTTCAAGCTAGTAAATTCTCCGGCGGAATGTCGCTGCCTCTTCCTAGGTCTGATTTCATGGAGCCAGGCTAGGTAATCTGTCATTCAGATACATCTGCAGT
The DNA here is from genome assembly GCF_022682495.2 of Desmodus rotundus. NCBI lineage: Eukaryota > Metazoa > Chordata > Mammalia > Chiroptera > Phyllostomidae > Desmodus > Desmodus rotundus. The sequence continues at coordinate 76,985,136 of NC_071399.1, read as the reverse complement.
GCCAAGTTCTAGTGAAAGAGGGAAGGAAGTGATTATATATTTGTTTCCCTTAAAAAAAACAAAAGCCCGAGGGACAGATTATGGTCAGAGCAGCAAGGTTTAAGTTATCGAGGCAGAAATAACTTGCGTGAAAAAAATATCAAGTGGTCCCAAGAGGATTAGCACATTACCAAAACGCCTCCATATCAACCCCATTAAATGTTTCAATGGTAATTTTTCTATTGTAAGCACACTGCATTTCTATTCAGTGGTGTTAAGGAAAAAAAGAACAATTATCTTTCCCTGCATTTTAACAAAAGATTTTACAATGACAAAATAGTTTACTGAAAATAGCAGTGGCGAGGTCTGTTATAATTCTATTGTTACTTTCAGAGCAGATGCCATGTCACATGCAAAATGCCAAGACCACAGGAAAATATTTTTAGCTGGGTAAAAATATATGACATTTAAGAAAGAAATGGTAGTGCCTTGAATCATTTGTTAATTGAACATTTCAACATCTTCTACACATGATTGTTTGAAGGTTATAAAATGTAAAAAAGACGCAGTCCTTGCCCCTATGGGATTTATATTTTTAGACAATTAAGATAAAGTGTTCTTTATGATTTATAACATGTGAGAGAGAAAAGAGAAAGATGGAGCAAATGTATTCTTGGTCTCATCAAGAAGAGGTCTCAGTGTTGGTTTTAAAATAACAAAAGTTGATGGTTTGAGCTTGGCTTTAAGTGAACAAAATGGATTTGCTGGAGTAAAAGCTGAAATGGGAAAGAGCCATTGTAGAAATGTGGGTAAACTTACATAGGCTCCAGAAGAGATTAGATAGGGGTTTAGAGGAGACACAGGACGGAAATAGTCTTAACTCATTGGGAAGTTCTTTCGGTGATATTTAAGGTAAAGAAATGTAAGGTAGGATACAAAGAGATGACAATTTTTGACTAAAATCTGAGCATACATAAACAAAAGCAAATATTTTAGAATTTAAGTAGGCTTGGGAAATATATGTGATGTCCATCACATATGGCCATCAAAGATATAGGTAGTGAGACGATTATATTGCACACTGTAAATTTCTAAACAATGACAAAAGCACACTTTTATGTAAATGCTGCAAGTTGCTTTCTGTTTTCTAAAATGGAGACTAAATTTAACTTTGAAAAAAATTCCCATTGTTTTGTAAAAATTATAACATTGGAAGTGGACACTTTAAAATACATATATATGAGGGGAGGAGGGGAGAGAGAGAGAAAGGAAGGAACCGTTCCTGTGCTTAAGCAAGTGCTGGATGCAAGGAATTAAGTCAAACACAAATACTGTAACCACGATGACTGGTTGCTCAGTTTAGATTTTTGCATTGGGTGTCTTGTTAGGGAGTGTTCTGCAAATCTTACTTCTGACTGGGACACATTTCCTTTCTCACAAGTAGGTCTAGACAGTTTTCACAGGTACACTGCCTTTTGATTTTAGGAGGCATGTATGTTCCCTTGTCTAACCAGCTGCCTATGGGTGTCAGGTGAGAAGACGCTGAATCTGAGAGACATAAAGACCTGATGTTCCCTTCGTCTCATTCCCACATGCTGTAGAGCTAGACTGACTTTATGCAGCCCACCCTGGACAGACCTAGGGGTGTCGTATGTATAAAGGTATTTAGGACAAATAACATAGAATTTGGTGAGTGTACTGATATTACACTATTATTTTTTATTCCTTTTTAATGCCATTATAACCCTGGGTGTAAAGCAGGGTTTGTCTCCATAGTAGGCAGAGCAATGACTCCCTAAGATGTTACTGTCTGAACCTCCATGTTGTGTTAGATGGCAAGGGGGGAGTAAGGTTGCTAATCAGCAGACCTTAAAATAAGGGAATCACCCTGGATTGCCGGGGTGGACCTACTGAGATCACAAGGGAGGCAGGAGAACCAGAGAAGATGTGGCAGAGGAAGCAGTATCAGAGAGATGCGAGGAAGACTCCTCGAACCATTGCTGGCTTGAGAGATGAAGGAGGGTGACTACAAGCCAGGGAATGCAAGCAGCCTAGGAAGCTTAAAAAGGCCAGGAAACAAATTCTCTGCTAGAGCCTCCAGCCCTACCGACACCTTGACGGAGACCCACTGTGGACTCCTAACTCCCAGAACCGCAAGGTGACTTTTGTGTTATTTTAAGTCACTAATCTGTGGCAGTTCGTTACAATAGCACTAGGAAACTAATACAATTTCAAAGGCAGTGGATTACTGAAGACCAAGCATCCCAGAGAAGAGTCAGTTAAGGAGCAGGCAGACAGGACTAAGGGACAAGCCTGAGGCAGCAAATTTCTCCTCTTCCTAGGGGTCAGACCTCCTACCATGGACTCCATGACATGGAGAAAGCAGAAACATCTGTGATGAGAGTAAAGCTGCTTTTGCCTCATAGCATCAGACTAAGATTGAGTCAGGGAAGTGGCCAGGAAAGAGACCCCAAGTCATGGTCACAGACGTTTCCTTCTCTTGGAAATGTCAAGTAGAGTGTCGTTAACCACGACTGATTAGGCTTGGCTGTGACCTGAGAAATGGAACATGCTCGGTACAGAGCGCAGTGCGTTTTTTCCTTTTTCCCAGAAGCAGGTGGTGAGGACCTCGCAGTCACGGGTAGAGAACAGCACTTCTGGCAAAGCATTCATGTCACGAGAGGGACGTGTGGAAGCAATTTTAGATGTTCTTGCAGGAGAAGCTGGGGTGGATGGGTGACGGTACTCCTCTGGGGTCAGGCTGAGGGACTGGAATTTGGATGCTAGCAGTAAGTACAAGATCTCTGACTCATGGTAACAAACAGAAGCATGATGAAAAAAAATTAAGTAAATTTCACTGAGCTCCAAAATAAAATGGACATTTTAAAAACCTGGTTACAGTAAGATATATATAATACGTGTACATATAAAATGAATCTATTTATATAAAGTTATAAAACTTGCAAAAGTATAGTATATAGTGCTTTTAGTATCATATCTCCATAGGAAAACATAAAAACATACATGAGGAACTCAGACACATGGTCTGAACCAAATCTTTTTAAATGTTAACATTTGTTACATCTAAGTGATGATTTTACAAGTATTTGTTATATTTATTCCCATCGTTACTATTTTTCTCGTACTTCATAGTTTTACAATTTAATAGAAGAAGAAAAATGAAGATGACTTGAGTTTGGTTCATTGAGTTCTGTATTTTAGATCATTGCGATGTGATGAGAGCGATTATTTCACACACATGAGATAAGAATGCTGCATAACTAGGGGAGCATCGTGTCAATTATTCATGCTATGAAGAACATGAAGAAGCCTCAGAAGTGAAATAGCACTCATGTGATAAGTTTCCCATTCAAAAGGATGTGGATTTTGAAAAGTCTTTGGAAAACTTCAAGCTCACTGAAATCATAAATTTATAAACTGAATGAATGTAACCTCCCATAAATCAGCACTGAGAGAGCGTTCAGTAAGTAAGATTGGATTCCATTATAGCTTCATGCTTCAAGGGCTTTGAAGAAAAAGCTTTTATTTCAGTTTGCATGTTCCTACTCATTAATAGCAAAACAATTTAAAGGCTTTGTTACAATTTCTAATGCCAGATTATCAAGGGGACTGATTCAGAGGAAATAAGGGTTAACACAGAGAAGTCTACATATTAAAATGCAATACTGAAATCTATATGAGGAGTTTTTCTTTTCTGCTTTTTAAAAAGAACTGTTTAAAAGTGCTCATTTTCTTCATACATTATCTTCTGATTTCCCAATAAAAAGAAAAATTCCTTCTAGAATTACCATTTGAATAATAATTGAAAACTTTTCCAGATAAATAATTTATACTACTTAATCACTTCTTGATTTTTAACACTAAACATGACATTAATACAACTTAAAATTTTTCACAAACAAAATTTTAAGTTCTATTTTTAGAATATGTCAGCTAACACTAACTCTCTTTTAATGTTAGGTAGAAACTTTGAATATCAGAGAAATTTTTATTTGAATTTTGAATCAAAGCTTACTAATATATTAAGTTAACATGTATGCTCGATAAAAAGTGAACAAAGTGAACAAATATTGGCAATTGTTTAAGAAGGAACACATATATTTATGAAATTGAATTAACGAATATTTACAAGATTAAAAACAATAATAAAAAGTTTATAATAAAACCCTAAGAACATCAGCCAGTTAGAGTTCAGTGTGTTAAGCCCAAGTTGTAAAGCCTGGAGCCTTTCTCAACTGCCAGTAACAAAATGCCTTATTTAATTACTTTTTATTTAAAGTGAACACCTCTCCTTGGCTAATTATTGGGACTTCGCTCACAGACTTTCAGTTCTACTGGGCATAAGCTAGTGCCATGTTGCAGCCATATACTGCAGCAGGAACAGTCAGAGCGGTTGGGGAGAAGATGGGAGTGACATGTCAAAGACCAAGGCTGCCACGAAGGGCCCACTTAAGGCCACAGACCAAGGGCTTTTGTAGGTACTGGAGGGAAAACTGTTTGTTGTGGAATGAAATTCATGCTAGCACTTTCCACCTCAAATGCTGGGTCACAAAGCAGGATTCTTCTTGAGTCAGTATTAGAAAACCTTCGTGATTCACCCTAAGAACTGAAGATAACTATGAGTGGCCAGTCCTCACGGTATGAGACACAATCATCTCATCCGCCCTCACCAGCTCCACCAGGGCCCTCCCAGTAAACTCATCACTCTCTGTTTAAAAGAGAAAATGTTATCATTGGCAGAAATCATTGATGACCGAAAGAGAAAAAGGTACAACTCACAGGAAAGCCCAAATAGACGGACCACTCAACAATTAGTCCAGCAGCAACCCTGAATGCAGCTCCCGAATGCAGCGCCTGGCAGCGGCACAGCTGGGGAGGCTTCAGAGATGGCCCACAGTCAAGGAGACGGGGGAATGCGGAAGACCACTCAAGTCCTGCCCTCTAAAGAACTCAGTCGCAGGGAAAATGCAGAATATAACAGGCTCATAGACTTCACTGGTAACCATATTTTGCTATGTTTGAGTCAGATATCTCTCATTAAAATATGTGCATATTACAGAGTTCAAGCCCTACCCCATACCCTTCACTCCCATTAATTTCCAGTGTCCTACTACTGGTCTTGATCATACCCATGCACGTGAGAATTTTAATTTTTGTATATATTTTAATTACATTTTAGAACCAATAAATAAAATAATGGACTAAAATCCAAAACAGGTGATTTGTTAAAAGGGCTTCAAAGAAGAATGAGGAGTAAGAGGACAGAACGAGGGAAGAAAAAACACATGGACACGTTGTAGGGCGGTTCTGAGGGTCTCCGGAAACGCGTCCAGCACAGAGTGCTGTGGAGACATCAGCACTTCAGAATTTCTCTCTCTATAAACTATTCTAGGGGCTTCAAACTTAGAGGGGAGATTGAAAGAGAGAGAAGAAAATAGTTTTGTTTTGTTTTTTTGAGGAAGAGGTACGTAGGAAAAAACCTCTAAAATGTCAAGGTTTTAGTAGGAGAAAAATATATATGTGTAAATTGTCATTCTTTTAGATAATTTAACTATGGGAAAAGGAAGGTTAGCTTCTAGATACTATCAATGCTAAAGCAGCAATTCTAGAAAGTCCAAAGTTGTTCAGAAAGTTTTGAGTTTATACTACAATATGCAGTGCAGTTGAGACCAAAGTCCCAGAGACTGAAGAGCAGAGAGAAGGGAGAGAAGTCACCCTGTAGGGAAAAATGTCTGCATGGCAAAGGGCTAATGCCAATAGAAATATTGTCCCAGTGTAGACAGATACTCAGTAAATCCCTCTCTATCACCACCTCAGAGAGACCTCACATGACCATCTCATTTAAATATGTTTTGATGAATAAATGACAGGACAAATGAAAGCAAAATATTTCACTTTGTCAATAAAGTTGCTTTGATGCTTGGAAATGATACAATATGGTTCATGTTGCTAGGATACCATTAAATTTACTAGGATGCCACTTCCAGAGAATCAATTACTTGAGCAAGGAGGACAAATATGGGCAAACCTAGAAACCTGAATAAATGAAGAGAGATTTGTATTTCTTCATATCAGGGGCTTAGTTATATATTTTTTCTTCACTGGAGAGGCTGCTGTCCCATGGTGCAATCTGGGCATGGTTTATTGTGCATCCCTTTGGGAGTCATAAAAATCTGTGAATGGAGATTTTCTTGAAGATTATTATGGTTGTTGTTATGAGCTGAGTCATGTCCCTTCCAATTCATGTGTTGAAGTCATGACCCCCAGTAGGTCAGAAGGTAACTGTATTTGAAGAGAGGGTTGTTAAAGAGATAACTAAGAGTAAACGTCGTTGGGGTGAACCCTAAAGCAATATGACCAGCATCCTTATAAGAAGAGGAGAATAGGACACAGACATGCACAGGGAGATGGGCCTCTACAAGGCAAGGAGCGAGGCCTCAAAAGAAATCAGCCCTGCCAACACCTTCACCTTAGACTTGGAGCCTCCAGAGCTGTGAGCAAATACATTGCTGTTATTGAAGTCACCTGCTCTGTGTTACTTTGTTATGTCAGCAGTGGCGAACTAACAGTTAGCATCTGTCACCTTTAGGGTTCATAGGTGGTGGCCACTTAGCTTCTGCAAGTTAGTTACAGACCACATGCATCTTCTTTCATGGGTGTCAAAATAACAATGTCACGAATCTAGAACAGTTGCAGTCTCCAGGGTAATTTAAGTACTAAACAATAGTTTTACTAGAAAGCTTCCCCAGATAGCCAGGAATAAAATTTAACACTAAATTCCAGTTCTTCTTTCAACCCTCAAATAAGGGTGATGGGAATAAAAAAAAATTCTATATCCTGTTTTACCTGATCACTGATAAGAAAATAAAATATATACAACTTTAGGTAAACCTCTTGCTTAGTCACTGCCTGTCTTCTTATCTGTGGTTTGTTTATTTGGTTTTTGTTGTTTGTTTGTTTTCACCAGGAGCAGAGTTACTTGCAAAACAATTTTTAACAGATAAAGGAATAACTCAGTATGAATCATATTATTTACAAAGTCATTCATAAAAGGAAACATTCCCAGGAAGGGCTAATAATTTCGCCATCTCGCTGATGAGCCCGTATGGTGCACTCCTGTGTCCTCTGGTAGGTGCTGGAGATGCTACACTGAGAAGTAAGCTTGTCCGTGAAGCTGAAACCCCAGTAGTGAAGACGCACATTTAGCCCCCACAGAGCTGTGGGCACTCAAGGCCATGCGTTTACTGGTTAAGGAGTCCAGGACAGGGCTCAGCCAACTTTTTTTTCTTTGTAAAGGGACAGTGGCCACTGTTTTAGGCTGTGGCCACGTAGAAGAGTACAACTGCTCACCTCTGCCGTTACGTAGTAAAAGTGGCCACAGACAATGCATAAACAAATGCAGGTTGCAGTAAGGACTTTCGTAGGGACACTGAGTTTCAAATGACTTGTGCTGTTGATATGTCTTAAAATATGTATCTTCTGATCTTTTTTTCAACTATTTAAAAATGTCAAACTCCTTCGTTGCTGACGGTCACAGCAAGGGCCTCGGAGAAGGTGTGGTGAAGGAGCATCTAAACCGAGAGCTGGGGACAAATAAAATCAGAAGAAGACAAGTCAAGCGGGGTGGGGTGGGCTGGGGGACTGGAGTACTCACTCATTTATGGGCACTGAGGAATCAGAGAAAAGATGTATGAAGATAGTTCACCCTCTGTTGAAGCTGTCTGACCTTAATAAAAGCAGCGCAGGGGACACATAACAAGGAGGTTTTTGCAGCTCTCAAATCACCCCACACACGCGAGCACCTACTCCGCCTACCACGGAGACTGGGCCCACTGTGTGTGTAAGCTGTGTGTAACTAGCATTGACTCCATTGCCTGAACGCCTGCGTGATCAGCAAATGGTTCCCTTATTCTCTTGCTGCTTTGGCAAAGCAATTGTATCGGTGCAGAAAATAGATCACAGGTGAGTGTGATTTAGCAAGGCTTTGACAATCAGTTCTAGGTGATGTTTAAGTCCATTGCTATAACTCTTTGTGACGTTGGGCAACTCACTCCATCTCCTTCATACACCGATCGTACCTGCTAGGTAAAAATAGTCACCACCAAACCTACAGGAGTAATTCTCGGAGCACACAAAATATTTTCACATGCTCATCACAAGAAAATCCCCACTTTTAGAGGAATTGGATAACATGTATCTCAGGTTAAACATTAATATGTTCCAAATACTAACTAATCCAAATTCTGATTTATAAAAATGTTATTGGGTGTATTGTTACATTTTTGAAAATGAGATATAGCTTTTATATTTGGCTGCTGCCAAAACCAATGTATGCATATATTTTAGAAAGGAAGCTCCAGGTTGTTTTTTTTTTTTAACTGATGTGGAAAATAAAGTAGATTTATTGACTTTCAAGTAACATTCCATTTCAGTCAGTATCAAATTTGTTCAGTGTGCTAACATGTAATGATAATCTGGCAAAAACAGACAGCACGTGTTTTGGCCCTGGGTCCAATACTTGAGTGGAGTTGAAGCAAAAAGGTTTTTCTCTGGTAACCGAACGCTGTGTACCTGCACTACTAATATAACCACAGTCACTAAGGTGTTAAAGAGCTGTCAGGGGTCTGAATCCGCATTGGTTAGTAAATAAATAAATAAAACAGCCCATCTACTCATTAAGAAACCATCCCAAGCCCAGGAGAGAGAATCAAGTTTATAATTTATGAGTCAGCCTCATTTAAAAAAAAAATTTTAAAAGGGCAAAGCTAACACGGCCGCCATGCAGCCTTTACCCACGCCGATCTTTCTGGAAAAATAAATTCCTGCAGGGCTCCTCAGAACCACTACCAGTAAGTTCTATTATGCTGTCAGACTTAGAGGGAAAAAAAATGTTTCATGGGACTTCAAACATGAGATGGAAGAAATGATTATGGCAAATTGTTGTTCCTAATTAATTAAAGTGATTTATATGACATGCAGTGTAACTAAAAAATTCAAAGCAAAAAAAAAAAATACCAGTAGTAAAGTAGATTCATATTCAAGATAAATGGAATAAAAGTGGAAGAATAAGTCTCCACGAGTGACTTCTCCCAGGAAGCCTTGAATTTAGTCTTCTTGTTGGCAACATATTGACTAGTGGTTAGAGACTTACCGGGAAACTGTTGACCACAATAATTAAATTCTACAACAAAAATTCTCAGATTGGACGTCACGCTGTTAACCACAAGACGATTGAGAAGACACAATCTCTTTTGCTTTTAATTCTCAAAAGCAAGAGTTTATTTCATGCATTTACAATACTCCTATTCTCTTTGTCTATTCTCATTGTCTCTTTTTGCTCCTTGCTCACTCCCTCCACCACCCCTCCTGTTCCCTCCAATTCTGACCACTCTGGTCTCCTGGCATTATTCTGACATTTGCCTGGCAGAACATAAAACAACAAATATGTCCAATTTGAGTGGTTTCCTGCAATGTTATTCTATCAAACTGGCAATTTCCGAAAGGATTTAGAAAGGAGCATACAATTCCTTAGACACCAGGGAGGTCCGACAGTGACTGCCAAAGCAGTCCCTGCTTCCAGCGGGTCCTAATATCTGAGCATAATAAAAACATCCTTTTTTCTCAGGTTTATTTTTTGTGCCTAATATCAAGCAGACCTCAGACACAGTCTAAGTGGCCTGAGAGCACTATATTTAGCACCTTAAAACTCAAAGGAGTTTAGGTTATTTTGGTAGGCTCTGTGCATGGAGACACAGCTTTTTCCCCCAGTAGTCATGTAAGGTAATGACATGTTAATCAGGATGTTTAAATTATATCTAATGGACTGATGGTCTCACATAGGAACCAGATGCAAAATGCATTAAAAATGGCTCTATTTATTCCCTGTATAGTCATTTTGTGCTCCCCCACCCAGCATTTGACATTTCCAAGATGGTAGCAGCTTTGGAAATTTTATGATTTGATTGTGGCTTGGCTTGAATTCAAATTATAAGGTCTGAATTTGATCACATTAGACATCTAATGCCTCCGGCGGAACAGTGCCTGCCAATGTCAATGGTGGCAAGATGGACCACAGCCCTAGCTGGAGGCAGAGTCCTGCAGACTTCCAGGGTTCACAACAGTGTGCTCCCTGTCCCCAGAGCATCCAGGCTCTAAAACCATAATGGGTGAGTGTGGCCCATCCTGTATGATTAGAGAGCCAACATCTTCAGATCCAGCAACATGGACTTCTTGTGGGCCCCTTCATCTGTGTTTCCCTAAGTGTGTAACTACCAAGTCCTTTCCCCTCGGTCCTCTGCAAAAGCAGCATGAGCGTGGAGTGGTTGTGGCATGCTCGTGTGGCCTCTCCACTTTCCACTGGACTTGTGGCTTCACTCTTCGGCATCATGTCAAGTTTTGGCACTGGGTTGAAAGATGTCCCATTGTACTTTTTGCTCTAAAACCAGAGAAATGAGCTTATGGATTCTTGCTCAGGATATTTGAATAAATAGGCCCTTATGTGTTTATCAAAGACTCATCCCATTTTATTCTGTTTAAACACAGACTGTCTCCTATCCCGAAATTCTGTGAGAATAGGGACTTCTAAAATCAACCTTTGAGCCTCGTGCCATGTGACTCATGGCCTTTTGGCAAAGCATCCTGGCACCAGGAAGTGTACTAAATAATGCATTGTCAACGGTGCTAAACCCCTCAGCTCCGGAAGGGCCCCCATATGTTTGTCCTGTCCCAAACTTCGGAAGCCCTGGTGGCTGCAAGAGCAGAGAAACAGACCCTGTGTCTTGCAGCATCAGCATCCAATCATCCCCTCTGGCATGACTCCGGACTGCAGCACTTGTTGGGTCTAAGAAGAAGTCTCTGAACCAAAGGTACTGTTTGGGAGAAAGTCACAGAATACGACTCAGTTCCCTGGTGTCTGCTTGGCAATTAAATGCATGCCCTTGAGCAAGTCATCCAACCTCTCGAGGTTTCAATTTATTCAAGTAGAAGGTTACAGTCCCTGATTTAATTACAGGAACAGTGGCTGAATTCTTTTGCCAAAAAATATATATATATATGGCATAAGTATTGTTAAAATGGAGACAGGGGTTCAATTCAAGTTGCTTACTCATTCCCTTCTATATGAATAGCATTCTCCTTGCTTTTGTGAACATTGTGTATCAGTCACTTTATTGTGCTCAAGTTAATCAGAATGTGCCACTGGGAGTTGGGGAATTTACCTCTGCTTTTGGTATGAACTAGACCTTAAAGACTTGTGTGCCCTTGAATGCTTGACCACTCTGGGACTCATTTTTTTCTCTACCTGCAAAACAAGAAGGGGAGGTTGATTTCATAACCTCTAAGATGCCTTCTAATCCATTATTCTATAAATAAGTCCTATCCCCAGCTTGGTGTCTTTGGGAAAGTAAATGAAAGCAACCATAAGATGATTAGGAGCTAAGCATTCTCTTGGTGTGGCACAGGATTGCCTCAAACCTGGAAGCAGGAAATCTCAGGGTTCGCCAGCAGGAAAACAAGTTAATGTATATCTAATTTTTCCTTAAGGTGTGCATTTTCAGTTATTAATTGCCATTTAAGAGGTCATCTCTATATTAGAGGACTTTAGCCGTCAAATATACGGCTGCTAACTTCTCAGTCTCTCCTCAAGGATCTGGCCTGTTAAGGAAGTTTCGCTGCTGCTTTTAGTGTCTATCAACTTCACTCAGCACTATCTGATCTCCTTGGTTGCTGTCAGAACCTCCGTCATGGTAGACTTGCTCCTTAGTCGAAGGAAAAGATAAAATAACAAAACTATTTTGCCACTATATACCATTTCATCTGACATAGTCTGTGCTGCCCCTCCGTTCCCCCTATATCTATTTAAAAATGAGCAGTGAGGTAAAGGATGATCTTTCCTCGGTCCAATGCAGATGGCTGACAAGCCAGACTAATAACTACACTTAGCAGTTCAGATAACATCACGGTAACAGGAGACGGAGGCTCGGGGTCTGCAGTTTTATTAGATTCCCTAACTGTGTGCTGCGCTGGTTACCATATCCCTGGTTTCTGTTATATGCATCTTAAATCCATCCTAAAACTTTAATAGGAAAAGCATGCTTATATTAAAACAAGATTGAAATTGTCTTTCTATCTTTTCAATGTTTTTTTTTTCAGATCTCTGAGTTGGGTTTTTGTAAAAAAAAGATTTTGTTTTATATTTTACAAGAAACATGTTATGTACAAATCCTGCAGTATAATTCACATATTAAATAAGTTCATTTTAAGGAAAGATTTAAAACAGAGCATTTATAACTAAGAATTTTCCGAGGAGGTATTTTTAAAATATTGGGAATATTTCAAATATACAGGATCCAGCAGAAGAAACGCCTGCTTGAATGTGGTTGGTAGGGTAATAATATGGGTGTGATCATTTATACTTTTAATTTGAACATTTCACCTAAAATGTCATATGGTGTGCTTGAGTGCGATACTGTGATGTTACAGATTACATGCTTATGATTTTGTAAGGAAAAAGGGGTGTTACTTGTGCCAGACCCTCTATATATTATATAGATGAACATACAGTTACGTATGCTTGTGTGTCTTGTTTTCAGAAAAAAAGATTGCTGGATTCTTCTAATCAAGAACTTAAATCAATAAATGAAAAGTCAGAGTAATTATTATGACTTTCTCACAAACTTTCCCCTTTATCTAGGGAAAAATAATCTTTAAAAACCTTTTCTATTTGTCAAGAGGCTTCTTTTAAAATTGAATCACGTAGTTCAATGATTAAAGTATGGCTTTCTCTATCTTAGAATTTGACATCACTATAAGAAGCCAGCAAAAAATAAATGAATGAAATGAATAATATTTGCTGAGCCCTACATATTTTCAAATGTCTATGATACATCAGCAAGTAATATACGTTCAGTGACCCTACCTATAACAAAGGCATTTTGTCAACAATGTCCTCAATTAAATTGTATACTTAGGTATTTATAATTCAAGAAAATCAAATTGATTTTCCTATTTGTTTAAAGAGATGATGTCTCAATAGGGCAAAAAACCATTAGTTAGCGTGCAAGATGTCATTTCTTTTAAAATGTCGTTGTGATAAGAGCTGTCTGTTTCACAAATGCCAGTTGACCTTCTGATTCATATACAATATTTAATACCTTTGCAATCTTTCCAATTAACCTTTGTCTTGGAATCAGATTTGAGTTATATGACTTACTATGAATATTTCCAAAGGGCAATAAATTGTGAGTGCTAAGACATACAGGAGAAAGTAGAAATGGGATAAATCTATGAATTCATCCCAATGAGATTGAAAATGAAGAGCATGTGTCTACATCATAATTGGTGGATTACACAGTCCTGGTAAATGACAGATCCGCAGGTCGAGGAATCATTTATGCCTTCTGTTATTAGTTTTATTCATTTAGGCAACCCCATTCACTTAACATCTTCTAGTTGCTAAGTACAATGCCAGATACTGAGGATACACAGCAGAAGAATAAGTCAGGACTTCTGCTCACAGGGAGCTTAGCAATCATACTAGTGAAGGTCAAGGCTAAAACAGAGGTGTGCGGAGGCTGAACCAGTGGTGCAAAGGGGAAAATACAGGCACCCAAGCACCGAGTTTGAGAAGGTGAATCTTGGAACCCAGCTGCATGGGTTCACATTCCTGTTCTGTCATTTATTACCCATGGTCCCAAATGCTCTATGCCTCATCTACACAAGAAGGGATGAGGCTAATAGCATTCACCCTAGGGTGGAAATGATGAGAAAGTGAGTTATTATTCATAACATACTTCAAATCATAGCTGACGCATAATGAGCAGGGTGCAAGTATTCATTAAATGACAAAGTCCTGTGGCTTAGGAAGATGATTAGAGAAGAAGAAACTATTTTGAGGGATGTGGCTCATTCCTCATGGAGAAGAAAGAAATCATGTTTATCCACATGGGGAAGCAGATTAAAAATGACCACACATTCTTTGACCCTTCAATCAAAGCTGGAGTCCATGTCCCCTCTCTGGAGTCTGGACTAGCTCCTTCAACCAACAGAGTGTTGTGGAAATTTCATTGTGTCAGTTCTCATGCACAGACCTTGTGAAGCTAGCAGCTTTTGCTCTTACTGCAGGAGAAACTGCCATGTAAAAGCAGTAACTGCCCTGACACCACCATTCTCTGGCAGCCCAAGCTAGTCACTTGGAGAGGCCATGTGGAGAGGGAGAGGCGTAAGTAGCCTCTAGCTGTTACAGCCATTCCAGCCTCGGTGCCAGACGGCAGGGTAAGAAGTTTAAGATATATTTATTTAGGATAAATCTAGCCCCGCTACCATCTCACTGCAATTGCATGAGTGTTCCCAGGTGAGCCTGTCATTCTCCATAATTGTGAGAGATAATAATAATGTTGTCATTTTGAGCACTGAGTCTTGGGGTAGTTTGTCACAAAGTGATTATGGACTCTAAGAAAGAAGATTCCTACTAACAAGGGCTCCTGGTAGCTAACTGGGTCAAATTAAAGCAAATAAATAAACAAACAGACAAAAAGCAGGGCTTAGCTACCATTTCTACACAGGGACCTCTCACACAAACCACATTTTAAGGAGAAACCTGCACTAAGCTACCTGCCTGTGTGCTGAACTGCCTGCCTACGCTGGGTTCCTGCCATCTGAGCCAGCCCTTATAAAGGAGTTCCTGGAACTGTATTTCCATCACGAGGACTGAGGCTTTCCCTCATCCAGTTGGAGCTGTGCAGTTATGTCCCCACCAACATCTTCACTGACCAATCAAAGTGTCTCCATTCTGACCAATCAAGACAGTGTCTTTTGGACCAGTCAAACTTTGAGGATTTGTAGTTCTCATTTGCATGAAGATGGACCAATTAAGAACCAGGGCAGGGACTTCAGTCTATAAAAGCCAGTTCCCCTCTGCCTCAGGGAGCTCGGTTTCCCTTCCCACCCGATGGCAGACTGTGTTTCCTTGCGAGAGCTGAAACACTGAAGATGTCTGTGGAGCAAACCAGTGCAGAAGGTGAGCAGAGTTGTGTAGCCAGAGAGGGGCCTGACCCAGGGCTGCCTCATCCCAGGGCCTCCTCACCGCCATGCTGCTCTCACAGCCATGCTTTGTGACTCAAAATTGAGCTCTTTGCACTGAATAAAGTTTCCTTTTTCACCTCACCCCAAATTGGGAATTCTCGTTGGTATTGAATTGACTCAATCAACCATGGACCATCAGCTGGCACAATAGGTAACAGTCTGATACATGTCTTACCCCTATCTATCCAAATCACTTGAAGTTACACCAGTAGTCTGAGTTCTTTCTAAATATTTTTTCATCTACTCTTATCTCTACTTAGAGATCCTGCTCCAGACCTCAAGATTCAGTATGAATGTTACACATTGAAAACATCCTTTAACTAACTGCTTCCAAGTGCAACCCCAGGCTGACTATGGATGTATGTGTTTGTGTGTGTGTGTGTGTGTAACAAACACAAATAGCACTTTATTCAAGTATTCAGTACATGTGGTTCTCTCATTATCCCCATTTTACAGATGAGAAAATTGAGGTACAGAAAAGTTAAGAAGCTTAACCAAGATCAGACAACTGGTAATTGGAAAAGCCATGAATGAAGCTCAGAGTGTGGCTCTGGATTTTGTGCCTGAAACCCTTACGTGCCCCTGTCTGCAGCTCTTTCCCCGATTCCTTCTCGACCTTCTCATGGCTGCCTCGGCTTCTCTGCCAGCTCTTCACTCAGAAGATAGTTCCTTGGAGAACTTAAAATCTAAATCAAGTCCCCAGGCAGGTCAAGTTCTATCTACCCTGTTTTAGTTTCTATACAACATGTATTATACTGAAAACAATTTTTTTGAGCAGAGATATTTGTTCTTCTTATTCCCAACTATATCCCCAGAATCTGGAGTATTGCCTGATACATAGTAGGACTTACTAAGTATTTCCTGAAGGAACGAATAAATGTACTTTCTGTTTTCCGCATCCTTACTGGGGCCACAGGTAAAATCCGCCCAGATTGATCATTATCAGGAATTTGCTCCGTGACCACTCAATGTAACAGGAGTTTAACCCATATCAATAGACTCGGCCCATCTTGTTTATTTACTGGTGCCGAGCATATCTGAGTTCCGAGAAACATCCTGTAACTAATGAAGGGCACTTATTTCCTGATAACTTACTGCTTCCTAATAACTTCCTTGGGAAAAAAATTGGTGCAGGTCTGTAGGGTATAAATCATGTTAGAACCGATATTATATTGTTTGAGGCCAATATTATCTAGAATTACGATGGTCATTATCTGGTATTACAGAAATCTTTAAGAGTTGACAAAGATAAAAGTTGTAGGAAAGTTTAAAGAAATTGAGGATTCATGTTAAGTTTTTTTTCCTAAAAAATTTCTTTCCCTTTTTGTCTTCCATTGGCTTTCTTTTCTTCCTCTCTTTTTTTTACCTCATTTTTTCCTTGCTATATCCTCATCACCTCCACTCCTCTCTCCTCCCCCTTTGTGTCTCTCCCTCTTTCTCTGCTACAACATTTCTCACAGTGTTTGAGATCATATATCTTTGTTCTCTGGCTAGTGATCTTATCTTTTAATGTTATGCTATCTTCTCTATCCTTCCTAACACTGTGTCAGGTGAGACCCCTACCGTATCTTCCCTAAACCCAGGAGCAGCCTCATACTTCTGTCTCCAATATCTTTTTTTTAATTAATTTTTATTTTAATTTTACTTTTTACTTTATTACTTAAAACTTTAAAAAATATTTTATTGTTTATGCTGTTACAGTTGTCCCAAGGTTTCCCCCTTTGCCCCCTCTGCCCAGACTGCCCCCCTTCCCTAGTTAATCCCCACACTGTTGTCCACGTCCATGGGTCCCTCATATGTGTTCTTTGACTAGTCCCTTCCCCTTCTTTCAAACAGTCCCCACCTCTCTCCTCACCTTTACTGCTGTCAGTCTGTCTCATGATTCTATGCCTCTGGTTCTATATTTGCTCATTCATTCATTTTGTTCATTAGATCCCTCTTATAAGTGAGATCATATGTATTTCACCACCTGGCTTAATTCACTTAGCATAATGCTCTTCCGTTCCACCCATGCTGTTGCAAAAGGTAGGAGCTCCTTTTTTCTTTCTGCTGCATAGTATTCCATTGCGTAAATGTACCACAGTTTCTTATCCACTCAGCTACTGATGGGCACTTAGGATGCTCCCAGCACTTGGCTATTGTAAATAGCGCTGCTATGAACACAGGGGTGCATAAATTCTTTTGAACTGGTGTTCCCCATCTCTTTCCATTCTAATCCCACACCGACCCTGTCACAAAGCAGTGTTTCCACAGTATGGGGCTGATCTCACTGTATTCTAGCACCATAATCCAGATTCCCACATAGCGCTTGTTCAGTCCATAACTGATTCATGAACAAATGTTTTCGCAATATAAAGCATTTCTTTGCATTGTTTAAAAATGCAAAGAATGATTCGTGTGATTGGCACCATCTCTGGAATCTATAAAGTATAAAGCATTCCATTTATAAAATAGTTGAAGAAGAAATTACCCTGACCTATTTGTGTGAACACCTTAACTACATTAATTCCTGAAATACCTGCTTCAAACGAATGTCTCCCGCAGTTTATAAAGTTTGTTCAAACCCTTCTCCGGTCAGAAGGGTTTGAATGCGGTTTGTTTGGCTTCATTTCGGTCACTGACATTGCCTCATCTCCCAGGTTTTTTCCATCATCACCACCTTTACTTCAGGGGCAAAATGTATCATGTGGACTCCATAAATGCCCTACAAGTTTATGTGCATGGAAGATAGTATCCCCATGAGTTCTTACAGGCACCCCAGGTGTGTCTAAATGTCTGTAGCAAGTGATTTGGGGAGCAACAAATTATCTTCTGCTGAAACCTCCTCCATAATTGATGCAGATTACTTCTCAGTTAAAAAAAAACTAAATCACTAGACTTAATGAAAAACTGCAGACTTACTACAAGAGTCCCTTTATATTTTTCCCTTTACTTCCTCTTATGAAGAGATCTTATGTGATTACAGTATTAACATCAGTTAATATTAACATCACTAATAATAATCACTATTGGAAAATAGTGATTATTTCTTTTACAGAATGTTCCTCAATTTGCATTTGCCTGACGTGTTTTCCTGTTTGGACAGAAGTTACGCATTTGGGCAAGAATATAAAAAATAATATTGCATTTTTATCAGTGCATCATATCAAGAGGTTCATGATGTCGATACACTGTAATCATTTGGCAAGGACGGTGGCATGAGGGTTCCCACTGCTCAGGGGATCCACTGATACCGCCAGAAAAAACTTCCTCCTCTTTAATATTTTTATCCACCAAAGGTATATGTCTGTCCCTCTTCTCGCACTCTCAGACACCTGAAATAATCAATGAGGTTAGATTTTCATCCAGCTTTCTAGTTTGCATTCTGCAACTATTCTCAAAGGTAAAGAATGCAAAGGTCCTTGCTACTTTGGCAAATAAGGAGAAAAAAAGCTAATTAATAGCGAAAAAAAGATTTTGACACAGTATACTGTTATGTGGTTGTGGAAGAACTTTGGCTGAGCTAGGCCCCCTCAAAGGCTGGAGGATCTAGCTGGAAACAGGAAAAACTAATTTTAAAGGGGGAACTTTTCTTTTTTGTTTTGTTTCTATAGAGAAGGATGTCCATGTTAACTTTTGGGAGTAAATTGCTCCTTTATTTTAGAAAAAAAATACTTGCAGTGGCCTTTGGTTTGCGAAGGCAGCACACAGATTATTCTGGAACGGATATATTTATGACACTGTGTTTCCAAAAGCCAAAGCTTTGCTTCCTATGAAAAGTTGTCCTCCAGGTGGACAAGCTGAATCTTAAGAGATCACTTATTTTAGGAAAATGTATCTTTCTGACTCGGATTTATAATGCACTTCAAAAAATGTATTTCTCATTAAGAGTTTTGTGCTTTTGTTCTTGTCCAAGTCCTCGCCTAGAGGAGATATTCCATCACTGAGAGCTGAAGGGCAGAGGTCTCATCTTCTCCAGATGTGACTGGGGGCGGAAGTGAACTGAACCGCACTGTGGAAGTGGAGTAACACACAGTATGTTCAAAACATACACACAACAGACAATGGTTTTGCAAGCAGGTCAAAGGTGAGATGATACCTCTGAGGATGCCTTTCCTTTGAAAGGACTGGACAGTTTCACAGTAAAACCTTCCACAGGGTGTCTGTCCTGAGAGAAAATGGGATTTGAGAGGCAGACTCTGGACGTGAATAAGGGCAGAAATGTTTCTTTCTTCCTCCAGGTTGGAGGAACAGAGGGTCCATGGCAGAGGACGTGGACTGGAGTAAGAGCGCTACCCCTGGCAGGGATGGTGGGAATTAACCCATCCCCACGACAAGGTGGTAGGACCTCGTGAGACAGAGGTGTCCAGCCTGGGGCTCTAATAGGCAGACATAGCTGTGGACTCCTTAAAAGCCATATATGTTGACCAGTTTAAAAACCCTTTCATTACCCTTAAGACTTTAAGAAGAGATGGTCAGGTCTTAGCCATCATTTGGGAGGTTTGAGCAGAATGTCTGTGGACCAAACTGAGATGAGCTGGTAACAGGAAGCAGCGGCAGAAGGTGGGTTGGAGACGCGAGATGGCAGGAGCCAGGTCCTGAGCCTGCAGTGGAACAGTGCTGACGGAGGGGCGGTCAGCCCTCAAGGCAGATACGGTCACATGCAGGCCTTGCCAAGCCAGGAATGTTTGGGAATTGGGAAAGAGACAATCTAGTAAAAGACTGGACTTCTAAGACTCCTATGTGATCAGACTCAAACTGGTTCAATTCCTGGTCAGGGCCCATGCCTGGGTTGCAGGTTCAGTCCCCAATTGGGGCACACCAATCAATGTTTCCCTCCATCTCTTTCTCCCTCCCTTCACCTCTCTCTAAATATAAATTAATAAAATCTTTTTTTTAAAAAGGAAACTATTTGCAGGTATTCGAAAGTATATAATAGCACAGCAAGCTCTAAGTTAAGACCAAACTGACATAATTTCAACCAGAAGTACTATTGTACCTCCAGGATTCCCTAGGAGGTGACTAATCTGATCGAGAACCCATTAATTTGTTAATAAAACAAACAAACAACAACAAAGAAACTCCCGAACATTTAGTAGGAATTTTCAGGATAGAGATGGCGGTTTGGGCACTGGAAGAAGCCAGGGAAGCCAGCCCAGCTCTGTCCTGGGAAACTCGCAGATGGGGAAGAGACTAGCTGAGTGAGTAACTGCTGTGCAGGGTGACTGGTGGAGCAATAGAGGTGAGCACAAGTCCAGTGGTGAGAGGAACTCTGCTGTGACAGCGGCTGAGAGAAAGCTACAAGGACCTAAACATTAGTAACAGAGCTAAACTAATCTATTATGTATAATGCCTTCACAAGTAAAATAATTTCTGAACAAACTTCATATTATGTGTGATGATCCATCACACTCACAGTCTCTCTTTTGGCAACTATGTGGAATATTCAGCAAAACATACAAAATGTCAGAGTCAATTCACTCTACGGACATAGAAATTATAGATGCCGCCCTCCCCCAGTCCCAACAATCAGTGTGCCCGTGGCCGTGGCTCCTTCTTCTACGGTGTTGACCGTACAGGTTCTCCGTCTACGTTTGTGCTGCCCGCAGTAGTTAGAATTGTTTGAAAGAGACCTTCCTTGTCAGCACAGGGCCCAGCTCTGAGGCCCGATGGGCAGGAAACTGATCTCTGGCGTCTGTCACAGAAGCATGAAGCTCTGCACGGTCGAGGGTCGTGTTACGGGCGCAGGTGCATTGCTGAGATGACATGCTGATGGCCGGGGGGCGAGGAAGCCCCGTTCTCTTTCACAGCTGAAGACAGAAATGTTGCGAGGACAAGGAGCACGACTGGCATGCCTCACATTCCTCAGCGTTGGAAACAATCAACGGTGGGGGCGGGAGAGAAAAATCAAATTTCTACAAAGAGATGTCAGCAGTAAGTTTAATGCAGGTGCAATATTCTCCAAACAAAGGACATTTTGTTTCTCCTGTCTGTTGCTCCCTGAAAACCTGC
The DNA here is from genome assembly GCF_022682495.2 of Desmodus rotundus. NCBI lineage: Eukaryota > Metazoa > Chordata > Mammalia > Chiroptera > Phyllostomidae > Desmodus > Desmodus rotundus. The sequence goes on along the minus strand of NC_071399.1, from coordinate 76,964,064 downwards.
CCCTGCATCCTCCCTGCCGTGTGTTTTCCTTTTTATCAGTGTCAGGTAGGTTAAAACGTCGATGCCCTTCCTGGGCAAAAGTATTTTTAATGGTCTTAGTATAACTGTTGAAGAAGTATTAACTTCCCCCAAAGCTTCGCTTTGCTGGGGGTAGCAGAGCTTTCTCTGTCCTGAGGTCCAGTTCGTTTGTTTGGCTTCATGTTTTCCTGATTGCTTACGTGTATGACTTTGACACAGCTTTTACCTGGTGTGTTCTCCCTATTTATAACAAAGGTTATCATGATTTAAAAATGTAAAACCACACATTTACTTTAGCTAGAGTAGCAAACTTATACACTAAAAACCAACAAAGTCCCCACTGTTAGTTAAGATCAGATGAAAGATATTTTATAAGAGACATCAAGGTGCAAGTTATTTGACCTTTATTAAGCTGTCACGAGCAGAATGATTGCAGAGCATGACCTTGTGATCGGTTTTGCTCAGCGCTTGCTTAGTGATTTGTAGACTCTACTCTGTTGATAGTTTCAGAAGGGTCTCCTCTGCCACTAGCAGAATTTAAGTTCAGGGCTTCCCCAGCTTGGTGAGGCCTTGGCAAGCCGTTCGAGAGCATTTCAAGATTTCTTGTGTAGTGACTCGTTTAACTGCAGACACCTAAGGGACACGCCACAGATGCCACGGTGTTGCTCTGGGTGAACTGGCACACCAGGCAGGAGGAGTGTGTTTCTATGCCGGGGCAGCCAGCAATACCAGAGCTGTCGATGGAATCGACCGCGAACTATAACACCGTATTCATCCACAGGTTTCTAAAAACTTGCAGAAGTATTTTTAATCCCGGCCGGCAGCCCTTTTTCATTGCAACATCCCCTGTCAAGCTCACTACACCTGCCCTCCCCACCCAAGTGGCAGTGGCATTTCTGCAGTTGGGCAAATCGGGGACAGGGCATTATGTGTGGTTTTCAGTCCCTTCTTTGGACAGTTAAGTCATTGCTAGCTGTTCTGGTGTAGAGACACTGCACCTCCGTTGTACCTGTTCACTTAAAGAGGAACACGACAACATCTACGGCCTACCAGTCAGTGGCCCAACTACATGAGCCACTGCCCAGGAAACCTCGAAATGCCCTCTGATCCTACAGTTCATATATGACAGACATTTGACAGTTTTGAAAATCGGCGTGGGGCTAAACACTTCCATATTACCAACACCAAATTGTATAGCTGAAATTAACTTTTCTAAAGTGTAAATAATAATAAAAAAAAAGCAATCTGACCAACCCTGAAGGGCTGACTGAATTATCTCCCTAATGTGTCTGTAGAAAATATTGCAGTGATTGTCCTGTGAAAAGGGAATTAAAGACCATGTAGCCCAAAAGTATACAAAAAAATGTATTAGTTGAGGTTCACACAATTAACTACTAAAGAAAATATGCTGCTCTTCTGAATGTTGTGATGATTGAAGTTGTCAATTTTTAAAAATTTGTAGTGGTTGCATTTTTTTTCTCATTCTAAATAAATATCCACTTTTATAATTGATTTTGATTTGATAATTTTATATTATATTTCCTTAAAAGGATTCCCCCAAATGCATAAGCTTAAGTTCCCATGAAACCTAGTCCTTCCATGAGATTGGCGAGAGATGTTTAGAAGAGGACTTTTATTGACCAAAATTCGTGATATGGGAGTCAGCACTGGACAATAATTACCCGTCCAGTACAAGTTCCTAAAAACAGTTCAATCGACAGTGTGAAGACTGCAGAATTTGAAACTTCAGAAAAAAATTGGGGATTTAGAATTTAGAGGAGGGATGAAAGTAGACCTAGGGTGTCCATTAGAAACCTGAGGCACCCAAGAATCCATAAGTATATTAGACACATTGCAAAGTTGACTAGATTTCCTGTCATCCATGAGAAGGAAGTCGAGCCAGCTTTATCCGACTCTTAAAGGACAAGCACCTCAGCAAGCTGGAGTTGTCGAGAACACCCAGAGGTAGGGTGTCTCTTGCTTTATATATCATTATTTCCGTTTTACAGTTTAGGAAGTTGAACGTAAGATTAACGGCATATTCTAGGTCACACAATAAATAGTAAAGAAGGAGGTAAGGCAGCTGTTTCATTCTAAGCAATAAGGCAACAAACCTGAGGACAAATGCTACGTGTTAATTTTGGTGGGACAGAAAGAAAAAGGGACTCCAGTCATTGCTAATTCATTGAGCCATTGGGCTGCTTATCTCCACATTGTTTTAAATATACTGCTTTAAAAAAAAAGACTTTATTTTTATTTATTTTTAGAGAGAGGGGAAGGGAGGAAGAAAGACAGGGAGAGAAACATCGATCAGTTGCCTCTTGTACTTGTCCCGACCAGGGATCAAACCTGCAACCCAGACATGCATCCCAACTGGAAATCTAACTGGCAACCTTTTGCTTTGCAGGATGATGCTCAACCAACTGAGCCACCCTAGTCAGGGCCCTCCACTTCTTTCTATGAGAAAAATAGATCCAAGTTGGTTAAACCATTGTAGCGGGATTCAAGTAAATACAGTTGGTGACCCTTGTTTTTCAGTAACCAAACATTTGGTTCAACTCTCACCACACTGAGTATTGACCATGTGCAAACCAAGGCTATTTACTAGGAAAAATAGTGGGAACATTCAGAATGGTGGGATCTGCTCTTTCTTCTTTCCTCTTGGAGCCAGTTCTACAAGAGATAAATGAGCTCAGACTGCAATTAGACCATCTGCAAGCAGAGATGAATCAACAAAGTAACTTGGCTGAGACACTCACTTCCTGCAAATGACCTGCAAACTAAGTTGAGTGAAATTCTCTGGGTTTGAGCCTTGGAGGGTTGAATGAGTTCAATTTTTCTCCATCTGAAATAAAGGGCAGCTTAGAAGAGGCAGCTTCAGAGTGGTACCTTGGGCCATTCCCACATCCCTTCTACAAAAGTTTTATGGCAAATACACCCGGTGATCATTGGGAAAAAATGTTACCCTAAATGTTCGTATCCTTATCCAAGGTTGTTTCTAATTACCTCAAGGCACTGCCCAGTAAGAGTTCAGGAAAATGATCAGGTAACAGAGGCCAGTAGATAATAGACTTTAATTCAGAAAACTATGTCCGCACAGGATCCTTGGCTATATTTACTCAAGCAAATAGCCTGAAAGCCTACCAAATTTTGAAAGACTTGTATTTTCTAAACAAACAAACATCCAGGATAGGAAAATATCCGCCTGTGATTATTCAACCCCAAAGCAATCCTTGGACTCTGAATGGTACTAAGAGCAAACACAACCCGATAGGTGTGCTCCTACCCCACTGCTCAGTGTGGCCGTGGAGGATTCCAGACCAGAGAGACCTTCCAGGGCACCCAAGCTGGCGCTACCAGCTTAGTCAATGAAGAGCAGGATCTGATACATGCCGGGAGCCACTGACTTAACTTTCTTCCAAATGTGAATTTTACTTGCCACTGATGCTGTTCCTATACCACCATTGTTGAATTGGATGTTTTAAAGGTGGATAACGAGATTATTGAATAAGAAGACACTGCATCTGGTAAAAGTTACACTGCTCCGGAAATTCTTTTCTCCTCTCAGGAGAGTGATATTCCTATGTTTGAGTGGGAACTAATTTTGGAATTATAATTGAGACAATTCTTTGTTATTTAGGTGTATTTCACATATTATCAGATAATTCGTGTCACTAGCTCCTAGACACTGAATGCTGTGCACTCCACCTTCCCGGGCACCTTTTTTAACTTTTATTTTTTATTGATTTTAGAAGGGGAGGGAAGAGAGAGAGAGAGTTAGAGAGATAGAGAGAGATTTCTTGTTCCACTTATTAATGCATTCATTGGTTGCTTCTTGCCTGAGCTCTCACTGGAGATTGAACCCACAACCTTGGCATATCGGGATGATGCTCTAACCAACTGATCTACCTGGCCGGGGCTTCCCAGTTGTCTTGACAGCTAAAAATCTCTTCACACATTTTACAATATTCCCTAATATTGAATAATAGAATAAATGTGTATCTGGATGTTGAGTAGCCAACACTGTAGAGCCTACAGATCCCAACAAACATCATATTTTCATCTTCTTTTGTAGTATAAGAATCGCACTTTCATTTGGATAAATCATTGTGTCAAGATAAAATACTCACCTTCCCAGATTCCTCTGTACTTAACTACAGCCCAAAAGAGGTATGCAGAAATCACTACATAGGGCCGACTTTAAAAGTAAGACAGACTGTGCTGGCGTAAGGCTTTTGTCCCTTCTTGGAACATAGCTGGGGTGTGTGGAGTTTCTAGAACTGCCTTGCATCCACGAGGTTGAAGACCATCCTTTAAGCTGGACCAAAAGGAAAAAAGGAAAGCCCAGGTCCCCGATGGTGTGCTTGGCTACTGTATCAACTGAGTCCACTCTTCTCCAGACTACTACATGAGCAAAATAAGCCACTTAATTATTTCAGTCTCTTTTGGAGTTTCTATTACTTGTAGTCAAACTCATTTCTGACTGGATAAGAGCAACTCTTTGTCCCCTAGTCTCAATAAAGATGTCGTAGACCAGGGGAGGGTAAAGAGGAAGAAAAGAGCGATAAAGTAAGTTACAACTGTGTACTTTTGAGAAAGGAACTTAAATTCTGTTCCCACAACAGGATGAATGCCAGGAAGGGCCTGTAGAAACCCAAGGTAAATGCAGGGATCCAGGGAAAGAGGGGAGTGCTTGCTGGACTTTTCTTGTACCCCTATCAGTCAGATTGTTTTTGCCAATACCATAGGTATGACTTACAGGAAAGCTCAAGGTAAATATTGTATTATAGGGGCAAAAGTGGGGTTCATTACTGCTATGAATTTTTTATTCCTACTCAAGGCAACCACACATCCTGTGCCTTAACGTTCCTTCTTGCAGCAGGTGTGATTTGCATTTATTCAGATGAATATGTTGAGACCTACCAAATAGGAACAGTTCATTGTAGGCGCAGCTACTACTGATGCACTGATTCCCAAGGGAAAAAAGTCAGAATGGAATCAACATTTTTCCTTTTCAGATTACGTAAACACACACTTTAAAGAGATAATTTGCCATGATACCACATGGGAAATTTAAAGTCAGGACAATTAGGAGTGTCACATACCTGTAGTGTCTCACTCTGAAAACGTCCCTGTAAGAGTTAAATGGAGCTGGAACCACATACTGAAAACCCAATTGCAACAGCTGCACTCTGAGCCCTTTCTGCAGAAAGGAAAGAAAATAAGTTTTAATTAAATTGTATTAATTGGTTTAGCTGATCTGGAAATAGAGTAAGGGCTCTGGTCCAATTTTGTTCCTTGGCTCAAGTCCACTTATCCTTGACATAAGAATAAAGGCATGAAGCAATAAAATGCCTAGAGATGCCCTGGGAGAGACTTTTAAACTGTCCAAGGTTAAAGATGCTATCTCAGAGACGAACTTAAAATTCTGTTGCCAACGTAGAGAAGTCAGAAGTGCAAGCAAGAAAAAAAAAAGCGTGTGATTAAAAACCCTGCTTCCTTAAAGCTCTGCAAAGCTGCAAAGAAAAGGCAGGCATTCTTCCCTAATAGTGAGCACTTGTTATAAAGAAAAGGAGAAGGTTGTGAAAGCGTTGGGGTATAATGACCTTATTTCAGGCCACTCAGCGTAAGTTTTCGTGTATAAGGTAACTGGGATTTGTGAGTGAGTGTGGCTTCACACTTTGAAATACATTTTTTAAAAAAACATATTTGAATTCACAATCCGTGCCTGTGTTGCAGCATTTTTAAAAATAAGTGTTATTTTTAAATATATTATTTTAAAGGCATAATACTAATACAATCTACATTTTTTTGGCTTTTGAGTTCTTGTAAGCTGAAAGATTAAATATAATCTCCATGACCAGAAATCATTCTTTAAATGGCAAAATTCTGTGACACATAGAAAATACAAAGAATAGCTTGAATTTCGCTCTCTAGAAAACATGTAGTTAAAATTTAATGAGGGAAAAAAAACATATGTGACAATAAACCTGCTATGGACTGAATGTGTGTGCCCTCCCCAAATTCATGCGTTAAAGCCCTAACCCCTAATGTAATGATAATTGGAGATGGGGTGTTTGGGAGGTAACTGGGGTTAGAAACCATAGGGCTTTCACAATGGAAATAGTGCCTTTATGAGAAGAGACACCAGAGAGCTTGCCCTATCTCCTCTCTCTCTCTCTCTCTCTCTCTCTCTCTCTCTCTCTCTCTCTCTCTCTCTCTCTCGGCGTGAGGACACGGTGAGAAGGTGGCCAGGAAGAAAGCTCTGAACAGAAACCAACTATACTGGCAGTCCGATTTCAAACTTCCCATCTCCAGAACTGTGAGAAGATAAATTGCTGTTGTTGAAACTACCAGGTCTATGCTATTTGGTTATGGCAGCCTGTGCTGACTAATACAAAGTCAATGGGGAAAAGAAAATAAAGGAATAGACATCATTTCTAAGTAAATGTTTGTGGTAATAAAATTGTCTCTCTGACTTGGTTTTCATCCATGACTGGGATCTGGGAGTGTCTGATTAATAATCTGTGACTTCTTATCCTTCACACACTCCTGAGTGGTGATGCATTTCCCCATAGCGTGATAACTACTAACAGGAAGCATCTAAATGTTGGTGACTCAGGAAGGCACTAATAGTGTGTACTTCCCATCTGTCTTGTATACTAGAACAAACTGTTGTCTCCAGAACTCAAATCCTGTCTCTTGAGAGAACTATATCAGCTGTTTCCCTTCTATTGGAAGGTCTGTATGGTTGGGCTTCATGAATTGTGGCCAAATGATGGTCTAAATGAAACTGGGTTCTCCACTAGGAAGAGGAGTGGTAGGGGAAGATATTGGGGTCCACAGAGCTCCAGGAAGGGTCCACTGCTCAGCTGGATGGAGAAACTTACATGAGATAGGGCCAGGAGTGGAAGCAAGAAAGAGAATTAATACACAAAAGAACAAGAGCTCCCTCCTTCTTTCTTTGTCAGGTGCTTACCTGAGTTTATATTTATATTTATATATTTATATAACTAGTCATACTGGGCATATTTACGTTCTTACTTCACGTTCTTAATGTAGTAGATGGGATGCCAATACATAAGACGCTAGACAAGAGAAGTGAAGATGAAGATAACAGTAAGGATGCATACATTATCTCTCCAGGAAGATACTCAGGGGTGGGTCAGTATGGTTGATATTCAGCTATTTATGACACAGGTGGGCGTTTTGTTACGGGGACAGGTCAGAAACCTAGCTGCCAGGTCAGAACAAGATTAAGCAAGGTTTTGATGCCGATGAATCTGAACTATTAAAATAGTGCTCCTTCAACTCCTTCAATAACAAAAGGATTGTTTCCAACATCTAAAATCTGGCTGAGCCTACTGGTGGGATTTAATTGGAGAGCAGAGGAGTGGGCGTTAGGGAACTAATGCTGGTATTTCCAGCAAGGACCACTTTGTATGATGGGAACAAGGAAGCTGTGAAGTGCTCGAAGAAATATGCCAAATTTTAGACATTAGAAATGAAGAATTATCTAATTTTTAAGAAATTTAATTTCAATCATGCTCTTGTATGGATTTCTACATTGTTTATCTTAGTTTGAGAAATGAGAAACAGAAAAAAGTGACCACCTGTGTATATGGATTTTGCACAAAATAGTATTATTATGAGATTTGTCCCTGGGGAAAACAAAGGTAAACAGCTTACCGAGTATGTTTAGAATTCTGATGGCAAGTATGTTTTGGCATAAAATACAACAACAACAACAACAAAACTTTATATATTAGTTAGCAAGTTGTAGCTAGAAGAATAATTCAGTTGATTAATTTTATTTCTCCTGAAGGAAGTAAAACAGTAGTGGCAATAATAATCAGAATTCCATTTCTCTCTAAACAGATCTTTGCTGCAGAAAATAAAGCTTTAAAAGGACAATCCCCCTGCCCCCCATATCTCATGGGACAAGGCAAGGAGAGAGGGACCAGGGATGGGTCTGGCCTGCAGCATGATAAAATGTCTGAGCCCAGCTCATAGACTGAGGCTAAGACTTTGGGATTCCAGCCACAGCATTTGGATGCTGCTGCGTGGAGACTGAATGCTACTCTTTCATCTCTCCCCCAACAGGAAAGAGGGGAGACCACATAACCGAGCTGTGGTCCAAGACAGGCCAATAATATCACATTTGGAATTCTCCCATCCAACCCACGGAGAACACCACCACTTCATGAGGGTAACCTCCCTTGGAGTTTGGATAAGAGAATGAAAGGTAGGTATTTGGTTCTATTTCTTTTTTTGTTCCCCAACCCAAATAAAGAAACTGTTTTCATTGTTTGTAGGGGCCTATTGTAAAGACTGTCCAGTTTGGCAGAAGTCTGTTTGTGGAGACTTATTGTTAAGACTGCTTAATATGGTAAAATCCTGTGTGTGGATGGACCAGGAAGAATTAAACAAAGCATCTGTAAAATACTCCATCTAGTTCAGAGGTCAAGTATACAACCATCCATAGGAGGAACTTGGGCTTTATAACAAAGGCAAAAGAAACTGCCATGCAAACAAATCTGCATATGTGGCTAGTTGAAAATTGAGAGCAAAAATTAAAGCATAGACTGATTGTCATTTAGAAATGTTAATAGGCTCACCTAATACAAGTTGTAATTATAGATCATCTGTTATATGAAACTGATAGCACTAAGGGTCTGTGTCATATGGTATCCCTAATGGCTAATTCAGTGCAAGGATGCTCAACAAAATTTTATTAAATGAACATCTGAATAAATATATTCTAATGCCATATATTATTTAAACTATTTATATTTTTATTGAATTTATTAGGGTGGCATTGGTTAATAAAATTATATAGGTTTCAGGTGTACAATTCTATACTTGCATGTCATTTCTATATGGTATTGTGTGCTCACCACCCCAAGGCAAGTAAACCATGCATATTCTTGATCCAGTTTGCCACATAAATATTTTGTCAAATTTAAACCTTACTAGGATCTCTTCTAATTCTTTTTCAGTACACAGAATTCTCAAGATCTAAATGATAAAAGCATATTTATCACGACTTAAGAACATTGTACTTTTCCTTACATCTAATCTTGACTAATTCTCACATGAATTTCAGAAACATGAATAACGCCTTCATGCAATTCATATAAGGAACAGAAAATAGGTATCATCATTTCTGTTTTAATGACAGATTTTGAGGTTAAGATGACTCATGAACAGCTGAGCAGCCAGTCAGGAGGAGAAACCAAAATAGAACGGAAACGCCTCCATTCCCACCCCCAGGCTCAAACCTCCAGCGCACCCTCCTCAGCGGAGCTCAGCGTGATGTGCCTGGGAGTGAACTGTGAAGTGCTTCCTGCAAGTTAATGAGCTGCGGAAGGAAGGGTGGGCTCTCCCTGGAGGTGATTAGTGAGCGCGACTCACTCTCAATACAGCTGGTAAAAATGGAAGCCAAGGAGAATTCAGAAAAGCAGCTCCTTCAACGCTGAGATCCTTTTATTTGGAGGAGGGTGATTCACTTACCTTTTACTGACTTAATTTTCAAAAATCGCCATCCAAGTCACCTAAACTGAATAATTTTTACATCCCAGAAAATGTAACCTTAAAAGGCATACTATTTTTCCTGTTCATCTTGTTCATTAGATTCCATATATGAGTGAAATCATACTGTACTTGTCTTTCTCTGACTGTCTCATCTCACTTAGCATAGAGAGCAGGCTGACAGCTGTGGGGGGTGGGGCAGGGGAAGGAATTGAGCAAAACAATAAAAAGAGAGAAAGAAAAAACTGGACACAGACAACAGTGTGGTAATTTCAAGGTGGAGTAGGGGGTGGGGGGATAAACGATGATGGACGGAAACTTGACTTGGGGAGGTGAACCAAATAGAGTGTACAGGTGATGTGTTGCAGAACCGTGTGCCCAAAACCTGCATAGTTTTGTTAACCAGTATCACCCCAATAAATTCAATAAAAAGGAAAAATGCAAAATATTTTCTGTTTTGGATGGGCAGAGCCAGGGGGTTTTACTCTCTGTGAGGGAATTTTATTTTTTTTATTAAACGTGGTTCTCTGATTGTTTTATCTACATAAGAAAAGAGTAGTGAGGCATGTTTCCACTTGCTTTCAGAGAGCCATCAACAACAGAATGTAGCAGATGTCAGTCGCTCTTTGACTTGCAGACAAATTATTCTGGGGATTTTTAAGGAGCTTGAGAATATTCTTAGAATACTTAAGGAGCTTCAAGGTAACCTTTAAAGTGTGTAAAATATTAACAATCATTCTGTAGCCACAAACAAAATGGGCCTGAGTAGATGAATTTAAAATTACATCTGTAACGTATTCGATAAAGTTAGGATGCACCTTTCCCTCCACCATACGATTCAAATAATGATGCTGTCCAATGCAAATACTGGTTCCCACTCACCAGAGTCTTTCTTTTTCTTACACCTCTGTCGCTGGAGGCACACCAGGCTATTTTACTTACTGAGGCTGCTTTCATAATCCCAGTGAGCTGGGTTCTAAGAGAAATTTTATAACTGTTTTCTTCTCCATCGGCCCTTTACCAGCAACCCACACCAGACGAATAGGAGAAAAAGAGACTTATTAAAGCTTAATTCATCCCAATTTTTCTATTGCTGTTACTGTCCACGCCCCACTCACATTATTATTTAATCACCTCTCACACCCTACTTATTTGATTTTTTCTGTTCTCCTCTCAGTGCCTGTGGTTCTTTGTGTTATTAATTTCAGTACTCCCTGAATGTAAACTTCTAGAGTTTATGTTCTCACATGTCCAACCCTCCTACCTCTCAAAAAACAAACATAAATACAAAGCAGTCAGCCATTGGATACAAGAGGAGGAGGCTGGGAATGAGAGAGACGCTTAGAGAATAGAAACCAGACACGTTAAACCCACATTTGGCCGTAAAGAACAGCCTGGGTCTCATAGAAGGACTTCAGCCAAAACAGAAGGTTCTTGTGGTGAGACGGCTGATACGCTCCGGCTGGGAGAACCTCGCCACTCCTTCCTGAGGGCACCTGGATGCCACAGGCTTGCAGAGAGCAAGAGTCACTGAATAATGATTCCTGAGAGTTCCCTGTGTGCTACCCAGAGGCCTTGCGCATGGCACGTGGCTCAAGACGCAATGATTTCAGTTCCTTGAGCAAACTCAGATAAAATAAGGGGGAGAATGTTTCCCTGCTTGTTCTGGACATCGTCCATTAAAGCAAGGCACCGTAGTCAAGTAATGTTTTCTAGGGAGTGTTAGTAAGATATGCCATTATTCCTGTATAATCTAGCAGGTAGGAGATATGATGGTCTCCAGAAGCTTCAACACGCTCTATGCAGGGTGGGGCAAAGTAGATTTACAGCTGTGAGGACATGAAGCACAGAGTTTATTCTTGTATTATTATTTATCATTGTATTATTTTCCATATGAACAACTGTAAACCTACTTTTGCCGTATCCTGTATACACATATTATTCTTGAGACGAACCCAGTGGAAAAATTATACTTGGCCCATGGATTTGTTTTGAAGTCCTTGTGTCCACGCAAAGTCTGATAATAATTTACTCCTCTTTGGAAGCTATGAGCACAATGTGGATCTTGAGAATCTTTACTTATGATATTTTAATAATGATTACAGTGAAACCTAGTGGAGTCAGCAACATCTAGAATAATTCTACTGCAAGAAAGAGATTCTTGGGGCAATTCTTCTGTTTCATATTTTGTCCTGCAGAGCTTTGCAGAACTCCACTTTTGTTAGGCTAACACAACACCAAATAGGTATTCTCCCTTCTGTTTATCTAAAACAGGAATTTGACGTAATGGCTGATGTGTCGACAAAGCGGCCATGTTATAAGGAAGGGGACCTTCTGAATGAAATGTTCCCTGGAATGATAAAGTTGTCACTGACCCACCTCTAGGGTCTCTTACCTGGGCATCTATGCAACCTGTGGAGAGGACTTGGAGGAGAGACAGAGTATCCAGGGGACACCCGGAAGGTATATATATGTGACCGATAATCTCACAACATTCACAAAGGGGTGCATGACCCCACCCGTTCAAACTCAGCATCCATAATTTTCTTATTTTTCACCTTGTGTTGTTTCCTTTGTTCTCACCAATTTTCCCCCAAAGATGTGCCATCGCTTCTCCCACTGCCACTGCTCCCCCATTCAGTTCAGCCTGCTCCTACAAACGCTCATTTTCCGTTCACTCATTTATTCGTTTATTCCACAGATGTCTGCGAAGGGTCCTGATTTGAGCGCTGGAGTAAGAATACCGAAAAGAAAATAAGATCCATTGCTTTAAGAAGCTGATGAGCTAGTGCGGGGGATGGTCAAAACTAGTAAACAAACAAGATAATTTCAGAGAGCAATAAGTGAATAAATAAGTTAATAAGTTTGAAGGTAACTGGAGACACCTTCACATAAGACAGGCAGGATAGGGCTCTCTGAGGAGAAATCATTTGAATTAGCATGAGGAATGTGAGCTACCTCTACCTTTGACAAAGCTAAGATAAAAGAACCCCAGGCAGAGTAAATACTAACACCAAAAGCCTTGAGGAGAAAAAGAATCTGCTGTATCTGAAGGACAGAACCAAGACCTGGAGCCTAAAGCCTGATGGGTGGGGCTACTAGACGACACTAGGGACAGAGGGGGAGGTCCAATCTTCTAGAATATTGTAGGCCATGGGAAAGGGTTTACATTTGTTTTCAAATTTATTGGAGACTCCTGGCATGTGTTAAGCAGGGGAATGATATGGTCTAATTTACAGTTGTAGAAGATCACTCTGTTTTCTGTGTGGAAATGGATTGGAGGGTAGGGAGAGCAGAGAAACTTTTGTGGAAGCTATTGGAGTAATTGAGGATGAGGGGCTGCAAAGAGGACAATGAGAGTGAAGATAAAGTAAATTCAGTGGATACTAGGTATGCTTTCTTGACAGCTTACTTGAAGTTTACACACTGGGTATGGTGGAAAGTCAGGTATCAATAACTTTGTTTTGAGCCCTGGCTGGTGTGGCTCAGTGGATTGGGCTTCAGCCTGAGAACCGAGAGGTCACTGATTTGATCCCAGGTTGTTGTTTCTCTCCCTCTCTTTCTCCTTCCTCCACTCTCTAAACATAAATTAAATCTTAAAAAATAATAATAATAATTTTATTTTCAGCATTTACAGGGATGGTGATACCATTTTCTGAAATGGCACACACAGCTTTGGAGGGACAGAGGGAAGGAAGAATCAATAATTACCTTAAATTAGAGATGTTACCATAGGTAATCAGAGGTAAAACCAGAGGAAGACTTCCAATCTGGCAAGTCATCAGCCCACAGGTGGTCTTAAAGTCAGTCCACAGGCCTGGCTACTATCATCTGTGATGAAGACCAAGGACAGAGAGCGTAGAGGTCAAATAGATTAAGATAAACAGTCAACATACTTTCTTGAGAAACAAACTACTATGGATATTGCAATAAATAAGTGACTACTACAGGGAAGGGCAAAAGTAGGTATATATGAATAACAATGAATTAAACACTTGAAATGGATAAATGGCACCACCAGAAAGCTGTTTTTAAACAGAACGAGAAAGGCTGAGGGACTTGCCAGAGCAATATCTATGATGTATTGTTATTTCAATTCTGAAACTATTAAAAAGCTTTTAGAGTCATGCAAGAATCACTACAGCCCAGAATGCTGAGCCCTACCAGGTACTCCTCTGAGCTGTTCTCTCTGGACCCTTGTAACATGCTTAAGCAGCATATGTCATCAAAGAGTTAAAGGGGGAAATGGGCTTCAAATTTTGGTAGAATGTGTTCCTGGGACTTTTAGAGCATGGATTTAAGCTGGTGTCTTTGGGTTAGAGGGATGGAGTGGGGTGTGTTTGTGGGGTGGGAGGAACTCATAGACAGTCTCAGGCTTCAACTCTCCTCAAGTTGTATGTCAGTGGTGAACACGTGGTTAAGTATTCTTTTATGAGGCACTTTTATCATAGTTTCAGAGGAATCAGTTGCTCCCCGTACCCACCCCCCTAAAAGAGGACAACTTTAAAATTTTGAAATATGAAATGAAGAATATTTTAAATGCCATGTCCTAGTTTATGTCCATTATGTTTCTGTGGCTGGGGAAGGAGGACTGGAGGAAGGACGTAAAGGGAAAAGAGAGAGAGAGGGAAAGGGAGAGGCAGAGAGAGAACTCTCGTTCTCAGTTTCTGAAAGGAGGAAGTATTATTTCCTAAAGCACAATCTAAATTAGACTCGGTAGAGCAGGAAGGACTGATTGAATGTGCTTGTTCTTCCTTCTTTTCCTGTAATCATTTTAGGAGAGGGTATGGTTTACAGGCATAAGCATCAACTCTGATGAAGCAAATGAAACGAATGAGAAAGCCATACTTCATCTAAACACTGCAAATCAATGTTATCCCTCCTCGCCCTCCCATTGAAGACGCCTGCCACATGAATGATTCATGGTGAGCCATCAACGCAGCACAGTCACTCTGCAGAACACCAAGGGTTTGCTTACACATAATTACTCACAACTGAGTAGGAGGAAATCCCTGTCTAGGATCATGGAAGATAATGGAATTCCAACTAAGGATGCCTTGGCAAAGTAGAAGTACTTTCCCTTGGACCTTTGAAATCCTTAATGAGTTGAATCATGTCAAGTAACAAAATAAACAAGGCTGAGAAACATCAGTTGGGTTTGGTCCAAAGTCTAGCCTGCTTAAGATTGGGCTTCCCCCCGTCATTGCTTAAACATTATACAGTTTTCTATCAGCCAAGCCTGTGGTTTTAGTCCATTTTTTTTTTCTTAAATCAGATTTCAAAAGCCAGGCACTAGCTGATGGTAATTAGTAGGCATTGGTTGAAGTTTATTCTTGCCGTTCTTTCCAGGCATGCATAATTTTTGTGAAGAGAAAAGAAAATCCAATTATCCCCAAATCCAGCCGGTGTGGCTCATCTGCTCTTGTGTTAGATCTTTAGAAATGGTTCTTAACAATTGAAAGGAAGACATATGGTACTTCAGAACAGCATCTTGTAACCTTGTTTATAATAGTACGAAGAAAAAAAAAAAAGCCTAGTCTCCTGACCATTTACATTCCTCTTTACAAAAATCTGACACAAGAAATATCGATCCTATAAAACATGTGATACAGAGGCTTGCTCATAGTGTAAAGAATTTATTGGTGATTTTATTTCTAGGCACCCTCTTACATTTTAAAAGATTCCCTTAAAAATGCTTGACCTGAAATTTTCCAGGAACACTTAATACAATTCAAACTAAAAACATCTGATATAATATTGGAGGACCCCGATTCTTCAAATCAAGGGAGGTAGGAATTTCTACTCAGCTTTGCAAAGGTCAGGTCTATGACAAAAGAGTCAGTAAATTAAATTACCTCAATATTGATATTAGTTTTTGAAATGCTTAATTTTGGAAACTTCATTGATCTTTGAGTTCCTGCAAATGCTTTACTATTACAAAAGTAAATATTAAATAAAATTTTGGTCATGAAATATAATCTTTATCATTTGGATTAAAAAGTTTAGGCCATATATTTCTACTGCACAATTTATCTTTAAGAAATAAACATGGCGTTAAAGGCAAACCTTTAAAAACCAAAGATGCTTTATATCATTTTTTTGCTCCAGTAATTTTTTTCTTACAAGTGAAAACTGAAAAAAAAAAAACCAAAACAGGTTTACATTCATAAATTAGCCTGTGTTGAACCCTTCTGATGAAAGCACTATCCAACAACACTTTGCATTTACAGCCCATTTTCATTATCCACCTTGTTTCTGATTGGTTAACTGCTGTGTTCTGCTCACCGCCTGTCACAGGTTAGCAGAAGAACAGCTCTCAAGATGGTAAGATACCCTTTGGCTCCAGGGAATTTTTCTACTAAATATGTAGCAAGACATTGATTATGGACAGAATTCTCTAGTTGTAAAGAATTTTCTCCTTGTCTGGATAATAGTTTGATCATACCACCTTTCTACTGAAGGACTTCTACCAGACCCTGACACTCTACAAAATGAAGTCCAAATTCAATTGCATAGTTCTCAAGGCTCCCACCATGGGACCTCACTGTGTGTGTCCACTTTACTGTGTGTGTCCACTTTACTTCCCCCTGCAAGTCAAAACCCATCTTCTGTTTCAGTCAAGGCAGTCTGCTTGCATTCACGTGGATTTTCCCCTCCAAGCCCAGGTTCTGCCATACCTGGCCCCCATTCATCTTTTCATCCATCCATTCAGGCTAACTAACTCAATGAAAACAGATTGAATCAGGTGCTGCCCTGGGCCTCATGGGAACAGAAAGGTGACTAAAATAGAGTCTCTGTCTTTGACGTAGAACATGGACCTGTTAACAAATATGAAACATGATGCCAGATTGTAAGAGCATTTGAGATTTAATTAAGGAAGAGACTTACCTAAGGAAATAACATAATCAGAAGTAGTTATAGTAGAGTTGAACATTGAATGATAAATAGGAATCTACTATAAGAATTTGAATTTTGTATGGTGGATTTATTAATATCTATTATAGGTCTTCTAAAACATTTGTTAAGAGCTAACAAAATGCTAAGCTAGTGTTTTTTTACACAGGTTTCTTCCCCAGTTTTTATAACAGCCTTATGCTGTTGGTAAGGCTATCATGCTTTCCAAATAAAATACAGATCCAAAGGAAGTTGATCCATTAATCTGAAGATCTGAAGCCATATCCATTTTTTCTGGCCCCAAGGCCTTTGTTCTTTCTACTCAGCCTTCCTACTCTCTGTCATCTTTTGAATTTCCTGACTGTTCCTATCACAAAGTGAATTCAGAGCAGATACTCAACAATAATTATTTACTGATAAAGTGAAGCATTTAACTTTGATGCCAAAATTTTAATACAGATTTTTCAAACACTCCAACAGCTCCTAAACCAGGCCATTATCCCTCTTAAATTTGATCCCTGGCCACTTCCCTGTCTTTATATTTCCTCAATCAGGGCTAAACTGCTTGCCTGTGTAGAAACAAAAGTATGTAAACTTTAAGCAGCCAACAGCGCCCAGTGCTGAAGAATCTCACTCCTGAGCTATTGTCAGAGTGTAAGGAGGAGGAGGAAGGGGAGGAGACAAGTCCACAGCCCTACGTGAAATTCTCAGAAGCCCCTTACCTTTTAGACAAATACTACCAACTATTCTGCAAGTTTCTTCCACAGCCCTAGTTCACGCTGTGAGACCTTGTGATTGCTCAAGTGCTATGTTCAGAGCTTCAAGGCCACAGCAGGCATTCTATTGTCTCTGAGTAAATGAATGTATCTCTTGAATTACTCTCTTCCAGAAGTCACTCTTCCATTCATTGTCAAGGTGTCCCAGGTCTTTATATGTTAGCACATATGCGATAGGCTATAGGCAAGTAGTAGGGTAGTGCCTGGGAAGAAATGTTCTCTCTTCCCTTTCAAGGATGTTCCTAGAACACTCATTGACCCTTGTGCCCAGAATGATGACAGGACTTTTCTGGGTGGGCTGGTGTATTTCCCACAATGTGTTCTCATATGCTTTCCATGAATGACTCAGGCAAGGGTAAGCTGCTTAGAATTCTGGTGCAGAGGAAGCGAGAAAGCTGTAGTGTGCTCAGTGTGAGTGTGCTTGTTTGGAACAGGCTGAATAATGCTGTACTGAAGGTGACTTGTTCAAGGGGAAGCCAGGGAGCAGGAGTCAGGCTCTCTGACTTCAAAGATGGGCCAGTGAGTTAACTGATCAGGACCTCAGTTTCTAATTTGTGAAGCAGGAAAATTATTGCCTATTTTTCCCATTTATTTGACTGAGGCAGTGGGAATGGGCATGTGCAAAATCAGACTGACTGTTATTTATTGAATGTTTGATAAAGAAAGACTGGGCGAAATCACTTAGTTATTAGAAAAGGTGCCTGAAGAAAAAAAGAGATTGTTCAACCCCTGTTCAGTGCCGGGTGCTGGGGATGTGGAAGTAAACAGATGCGTTCTTGCCCTCAAGGGCTGCCGTGGTAATTTAGGAGGCAGACACTAAATAACTAATTATGGACGTAATTATACAATTAAAATTGTGATAAGTACACAAAAGAAAATTACGGCATTACAAGAACGAAGAAGAGCAGAACAAAATTTAGTGTAGTCTCAAGAAGGAGTTCTTTTTTTTTTTCAATTTCAATACATTTTTATTTTGACTTTTCTGCTTAAGGGGTTTTGTATGGGAATGACATTTAAGTTGAATTGTGAAAGAAGAAAGATAAAGGTGAAGTGGCAGTGATGTGGGAGATGCCTTTTAGGAAGAGAAGGTGCTGCAGGCAAAGGTCTGGGAGGCAGGAAGCCGTGGCAGGAATACAGAATTGAAAGCAGGCCTTTGGAGCCAGAACCAAAAGAAGGAGGGATAAGTAGGGCAGTATAGATAAGGCCGAGAGACAGGGGACCAGCTCATACAGGGCCTTGTAAGCCAAGGTGAAAATTTGGAATATTTATTTTTAGAAAAATGAGAAGTCTTACAAGCCACAAATAGGAGATGGTATTTGTAAGCCATATGTCTGATAAGGGATGAATTTCTAAAATATGTAGGGAATTCCTAGAACCTCATAGTAAAAAGGTACATACATAAATAACCCAATTAAAAAATAGACAAAGGACTTGAATAGACATTTCTCAAAAAAAAAAAAAAACCCATACAAGTGGCCAACAGATATATGAAAAAATGATCAGCATAGTAGTCATCAGAGAAAAGCAAATAAAACCACTATGAGATATCACCTCACACCTGTTAGGATGGCTATTATGAAAAAAAAGACAAGTGTTGGCAAGGATGCGCAGAATTGGAAACATTGTACTCTCTTGGTGGGAATACAAAATAGTGCAGCCAGTATGGAAAACAGTGTGCAAATTCTTCAAAATAGTCAAAATAGAACTACCATATAATTGAGAAATTCCACTTCTGGGTATTGATCCAAAAGAATTGAACTCAGGACCCTGCAGCGATATTAGCACTCTCACGTGCATTGCCGCACTAGTCACAATGATCAAGAGAGAGAAATAACCTATGTGTCTGTCAGTAGATGAATGGAGAAAATGTGGTATATAAATACAGTGGGATATTATCCAGCCTCATAAAAGTCTCATAAAAGAAGGAAATCCTGTAATATGTGGCAATATGTTCCACTGATTTTTACATTCCTTGATTGATTCTTATATGTTCTCTGACAGGGGATCGAACCACAATCTTGGCATATTGGGATGAGGCTCTAGCCAACTGAGCTACCCAGCCATGGCCCAATGTAGCAATATGGATAACCTTGGAGTACATTAAGTTAAGCGAGATAAGCCAGTTTCAGAAAGACAAATACTGTATGATTCCACTTTTGTGAGGAATCTAAAATAGTTGAACACATAGGAGTAGAGAGAGGAATAGTGGTTGCCAGGGTTTGGGAGAAGGAGGAAATTGGAAGTTGTTCAATGAGTTTTAGTTATGCAAGATGAATAAGATCTTGCATAACTTAAGAGATCTGCTGTACAACATGTGCCTGTAGATAATAATAATCTGTTGTACACTTAAAAGTCTCGACGAGTGTAGATCTCATGTTAAGTGTTCTTATCACAATAAACTTTTTTAAAAGACAAGACAGAAAATGAAAGTCTTTAAGGGGTTTAATGAGAATGGCATGATCAGGGGGTTTTTTTCATTTAAAAAAATTTTTTTTTATCACACTGAACGCATGGTGGAGAACGAATTACTGAGGTGCATGAGGGCAGGAAGGGACACCAGAAAAGTGGGTTGAAAAGACTTCCAGTTTCTTCCAGCTGTGTGACAGGAATCCAGGGTCCACATTCTGGGGCCCTTTTACGACTATTCCTCTTGAACAGGCTCGGAAATTTTTGTCTACCTATGCACATCCCATCAGGCTTAACTTTCCTATATTCGATCCCTTCCAAATCTCTGCATGATAGAAGAAAGTGTCTTTACTTATTGACATAATGTTGATGGGTGGTAAGCTCATCTTCCCGAGCAACCTAGGGGTTTTATAACGATTCCACAGCTATCTTTTCTGATCACACATTGATTAAACAAATATAATCTGACTGTAGAGACAAATTAAAGATAATAGAGAGATTATATCAATTAATATGCTTTTAGTTTCAAGAAACAGAAGTCCCACATAATAAAAAGTCGTGAGGCAGGGTGATCCAAGTTGATTAATTTCTTGGTTCGTCATCGTTTTAAGGACCTAATTCTTTCCTTTTTTCCCCACTTTGCTGTCCTCAGCATTTGGCAAGCTCTCCTGGCGTTCACGAGCTGTTCCTGTAGCACTCTGGAAATCACACCCTTTCAGTACAGAGCCAGAAAAAGGGTTTATCTCTTCTAGATGTGTCTCCTCGAGTGATAAGAAACCTTTTTCAGAAGTTGCCTGGCCAACTTTATTTATGGCTCACTAAGTCATTCACAAGAGAATAAAATGCCTATGAATTTCAATTCGCTAACTTAATTATCCTAAACTTATTAAAATTCTCATTCTAGGACCAGAATTGAAGGCAGGTTTTCCTGAACCAAGAGGGTTTCGTGAGTCCCAGATCCGATCAAAATCTGCTATGAAGGAAAAAGGGACAATTGCTGCGGAGGGCTAACACAGCAACAGCATCTGCCATACATATAAAAAGTAAAAGTAAATCACAAAACAACCGAGCAAATGAAGACTTCAGGGTGTTGTCTTTACACCTGAGTTTGTTAGAAATATAGATTCTGTTGCTCTATTCCTGGCCTACTGGGTCAGAATGCTTGGTTGTGGGCCCAGCCCTCTGTGTTATGAGAAACTTACCTGGTGATTGTGATGTATAGGAAAGCTTGAGAAGCACTGTTCTGGAGCTACAGAACATGCTAGAAGGTTAAATGATACCAAGCAAGGAGTAGAAAATATGGGGCAGGGGTGTGGGAGAGAGATCAGGCCGTGGAAATTTGACAGCCCCAGGAAAACGCAGGCCTTGTAGCAACCTAGTGAAGGAGACATTTTGCAAGGAAGCCATTTACCATCCCCTAAATCGTATTACCTTTCTTACCTGCCAGGAGAGCCCATCCTGGCTGCCGGAAGAAGACAAATGGGTAAAGATAAGAAAATATCCTGCAAAAACTATACAGCGAAAGCATAATGAATAATTCATTGGGAACAGTGCCCAGGCATGAACGGTTTTGAGTAAGTTTGAATTTGGGAAATTGATAGTGAGTTCTGGAACATAAATATGAAAATGAAGACACAGAGTGACTGTAAGGCATGCTATTTTACAGATCCAGAATAACAATTGTAGGTTCTTTCTCTGGACATTCCCAGAATGCTGATCAAAGAATGCTTGATACAGCTGCAAACAGCTGGCAAAAAAAAAAAAAAAATCTGTATGAAGGTTTCTATTCTAAATGACAAATACTTTTGTGAAGTTGATTTGTGGGGGAGGGGAGAAAAGTTTACTTGTATTTTCTTTATTTGTGCATGTGGAAGCCACACACCTGCTGTAGATGTTGTCCAAATAAACACATTAGGCTCTTTTGTAACAGGGTGAAGTGTCTTAAATATGAAATGCAGGAAATGAAAGCACGGAGTTACTGTCATGAATACCTTCCTAAGCAGGTCACGTGGAAAGGAAATCTGAGGACTTCTGCGGTCTTGGCACATCTCAGCATTACGATCCACTGAATCTAACCATGAAAGACGGATTTGGAAGAGAGGAAAAGGGGACGACAGACTTCACTAGGGATTTGTTAATAGTTCTGAGGTAAAAGAAAAAAAAAACCCAGCTAGTCTTCACATAATAAGAATAATCATTTCCAAAAAGTGCCTTGGCTAGCCTCAACCCTATTCCGAATGGAGCATACAACATCAGCTTGCCTACGACTTTGACATTCTGGGGGGGCTTCATCTTAAGCTGTGGTTCTCACACTTGTGTGTGCAGTGGAATCACTTGGAGGGCATGAACGAAAGCACAGCATTTGATTCTATAGATCGGCAGAGGGCTCGAGAATTTGCATTCTTACCAAGTTAGAAATTCTGTTTCGGACCACACACTGAAAACCAGTTAGTACTATTTAAGACTTTTGAAGTTAAATATTTTTTCTGTATTCTCCATTTTCCCTCATTTCCCAACACACACACACACACACACACACACACAGACCTAGAAATTGCTCCTCTGTCCAGGAATCTTGAGATTATTGGCAGCGGAAGACAGCTCGGGATATGGTAGTAAACACACGGGTTCTTGCCCCGCAAGCCAACCACCCAGTATACTTAAAACACTGAAAGAGCAGAGAAGGACCAGTGTGACCACTCTTCCCTGTTTACCAAACAGAGGAACGGGAGGTTCTTAAAATTCAAGCTAGCATATAGGTATTATATTAGGAAGCAAATAAGGAAAGAAAGACAAGCTATAACCAAAAATTAGTTTGTTGATAGCTTTAGAGGATAGCATGGGATTCTAACAGAGAAGATTGGAGATATAAAGTCCTGGAAATAAAATTGACTAGTAATATATAAGAATTGGAACAAGCCATGAGACATAAGTTTATAATTATTTTTAAAAGAATGATCAAAATTTTTCTCAAATTAATTAGTCTGGATGAAGCTGGACCAATTAAAAAAAATTAGTGACAAGAATGAGGTTATAGGCATTTTTTAAATACTGTGACTTTGAAGTTTTTCATTTGTAAGTGAAAACATAATAGTCAAAGAAGTATACATGTAAAGAGTAACCATTTAAAAATGTAAAATTAAATTTTTAATAAAATTTTTATTCTAAATACAAAATGATAAAAGTCAAATGTAGAGCCTTGGCTGGTGTGGCTCAGTGAACTGAGCACAGGCCCGCAAACTGAAAGGTCACTGTTTCGATTCCTGGTCAGGGCACAAGCCAGAGTTGGGGCCAGGTCCCTGGTGGGGCAACTGAGAGATATTTCTCTTGTTCATCAATGTTTCTCTGCCTCTCTTTCTCCCTCCCTTCCCCTTTCACTAAAAACAAATAAATAAAATCTTTTCTAAAAGTTAAATAATGTTCAGAAAATATGATGAAAAATTTAAAATCTCACTCATTGTGTCACTGTACAAATATAAGTATTACTATTTTGCTGTATTTTAGTCTTTTTTCTAATTTAAATAATTTTGATACATAATTTACATATGTAACTTTTACAGTGCTTCTTTTCTTAAATATTATAACATGTATTTTTCCACTACTACAAATAATTCATTTGCACATTTAATGTCTACCTCATATTCATAGAGCTGTATTACAATTTAAGTAAATTTCCTTTACTATCAAGCACTTTGTTTCCCCCTTTTTTCACCTATTCTAAATAGTACTGCAGTGAGTACCTTTATACATAAAACTTTCCTTGGATAGATTTCCAGATTGAGAATTACTTGTCTTAGGCTTAGAAATTAAAAAACCTTTTCTACATATTATCAAATTATTTTCCAAAGTGGCTGTAACATTTCTTTTTTCCAATAGCAATATACTATGTCCAATATTGAATACTCTGATTTTTTTATCCCTGCTATTTGATAACAAAATTGTATTTATTTTTGGTTTTATTTGCATTTCATAGTTCACTAATGGATATTTTTTCATGTTTTAATGAGATATATATTTTCATTTGCATTTTCTGCTGACATTTAATTCAGTTAACTTTCAATTTAGATATATATATATTTATTTATAAAAACCTGAGTATAGATTTTTGATAATAAAATAAAACCTGAAAACATATAAAACATTTAGTTGATATTAGAGAACCAGGTGTTATATACAGAATAATTCACAGTCATAAATTTTTATCTGTGGAGCTCAACATCAATACTGTGTTTGAGAGAAGTAATTCCCCCTAAAACAACTATCGTGTTAGGATAACTATGTCCCAAGTGCACTGAAGTCTCTCCCAGTGCAAGCCCATGAGAAAGGATGCGACAGGCTCCAAGACAGTCCCCCTCCAATGGAAGAGAGATGCTCAACATCAAATGATTTAAGTTCTTTTTTTAAGTGGGAGAGGGTGAACCGTTCAGGGGCAAACATCCTAAATAACTGCTCCAAACTCTTTTCTAGGCACTGGAATGAACACAACCACCAGTCCATTGCTTACTAAACAGTAGTGGAAGAAAGAAAGCTTGTTGATCTTATTTGGTTTTCAAATATCATTTGCCTGGGGAAAGGTGATTGAAAAGGTGTCAAAAAGGCCGGTGCCACACCTGGATATAGACTGCATCTGGAAACCTCCTTTTTTCAAGATCTATCCTGTGGAGGAAATACTTGGGCTTGGTCACCAGGGCCATTCATCTCAGGGGCCATTGACAAAAGGCCATAAATGCATGCTCATTACTCTTGTTCTGTCAACAGTCTTTGACATTTCTAGTTGGCCCACCATAGACCAGTCATGGGGAAATGGAAGATGGCTTCCTTTCCCTTAAGCTCAGAAACACAAAAATATCTCAGAAATTAAATTCATTACAATGTATTACTTTTGTTATCCTTCCACAGGAAGTGTGGCATAGTTAATCCTACACATATGTATTATATTTAGTGGGGTTTTTTTCTGTTTCATAACATGTCATGATGATATCCTATATAACATTCCCTGTTTCATTAATTTATATTAGAAGACATTCATATATTTTACAAGAATGCAAAGTTTTCTTAAGAAGATAATTACTTCATAAAAAATACAAAGCCAAAACTCTTTCAACATGAAAGTAATTGTGCTCAGTATGAAAGTGTTTGTGTGTCTCTACCCTAACATTTCTGTTTCTTTTACCTGAATATATAGAGTAGGGAATATATAAATAATTAAAAATACTAACTCCCACGTTCCCACATCTCCTCCGGCCACCTCTCCTCCCAATTCCCCTCTTCACTGTTCATTGTCTCCAGGCAATCGTTATGTCTTTGGTTTCCAGAAGCTTATGTCCTTAAAGGGGTAGCTCAACTTGGCAAGGTCTGAAGATAATTTTCAATTGGTATAATTCAGGGTGCCTCTGGCATCTAATGAGTAGAGGGATGGAATGCTGCTAAATACCCTAGAGCAAACAGGACGGCTCCTGACAGCAACAAAAGATCCAGCCCCGAAGGTCTACAGTGCCAAAGCTAAGAAACCCAGTGGTTAGGCAAACGGAGAGGATGCTGTGCAAGAACAAACTAAGTGGGAAGACGACTGTAAGACAGTTGACCTCTCCCCTAGACAGACTAGAAAAAGATTCATTTGGACCAGAAGGAAGACAGGAGGAATGAGAGAGGTATGCTGAACAGAGATAGCCTTGGGGTTGCAGAGAGAAATGTAGTTTCCCACCTCCATTCTGTCCCACCTTGGGGTGTCAAGAAGAGAGGGGTTGGCTGTGTGTTTTGTGGGGGCAAATCAGACAATAAAGAAATGACAGTTCCTGTCCCATGGGAGTCAATAACTGAAGACTCGACGCGATGGTGGACATCTTAGTAGAGGCTCCTGCACGCGGGTACTGCTCTAACGCCCACGGAACACAAACACGACCCTGGGAAAGAGCTAACCCAAATCGACGAGCCCCGCCCCAAGGACGGGAGATGGAAAAGTGAAATGGATGTGTCTGTTAAGTGTACCACGTGCACACCACACGCTACGGTCTAGGCTTCATATATGATACAAGTAGTTCTGTTCCGAATTACCCAGGTCGATTATAAATATACAAGTCTATCTCAAATAATTCAACTAAAAACAATCCTTTTCATTTTTGTTACATTGAATTACAACAGGTATCACTAAACTTTCAACATGATACTGGTGTTTGGTTTTGTGATGCCCACCCCTTCCATCGTCAAAAATATTTTACAATTTCACTCTGTGTTTATGTATCAGGTCCAGTGGTGGGTTTGTAACCAGGACGAACTTAGTATAAACTATCTGGTTTAAACCCATTTCAAATATTGGATTGCTATAATCTTAATGAGACTTTAGCATTGTTTTTTTTTTTTTTTAATCATTATCTGGTGTAACAAGTATAGTTTGGGGGTATTTGATCTGGCTAGTCTTAAAAAAGAAAGAAAGGAAGAAATGCAAGATTATGTAACACCCGGTCACTGATACCTACCTCTCTTAACTAAAGGCAGTATTATCTTTCAAGGGTGTCACCATTCTATTGATATAAGTCCCCACCCAGAAACCTAGGAAATTTACCCAACCATTCATCAAGAATTCTGAACACCATTATCAAAGGAAAAGGACACGTGTTGGCAGAGGACACACCACCATCTGCTGCCAGCCCCGGCAACAATCCAATGTTTGTGTACCAACTGTGGGCCAGAGAAGGGCTTTGTTCCTATAGGACATCGACTACACTGTCCCCTCTGGGTGCAAACTGCTCTTCCCCCTCTTCTTGCAGCCAATCCGTGGGTTTGCATTCTCCAAATCATTTGGTTTCCTTATCTCTCATTGGAGACTAGATGTTAAGAAGAGAATGTGGGAATTCTCCTTCTTCAGTGAGGACAGTTATTTAAATATATTTTAATTCTCACCCAAGGATATGTTTATTGATTTTAGAGAGAGAAAAAGGGAGAGAGAGAAACATCGATGTGAGAGAGAAACATGGGTCGGTTACCTCCCCCAGGCACCCCAACCAGGGTCAAACCTGCAACCTAGGTATGTGCCCTGACCGGGAATTGAACTTGTAACCTTTTTTTTTTTTTTTTTTTTGATGTACATGAGGCTGCTCTAACCAATGAAACCACCCGGCCAGGGCAGTGAGTATAATTATTTATTAGACAAGCCTTGATATCAAGTTTATCTGCCATCACAGCAAGTTCACTTGTGGATGTTCACTGACAAGGACAACCAGTCCACTTTCTTTCCAACAAATCTGCAAGTGCATTAGATATCTTTCCCCAAAGCATCGGTGCTTAGGGCTAACTCTTCATTAACACTGATAATGCCTCCCTTTATTTTTTGAGGCTCTGGGATGTATTATACATATTAAATAAGTAAAGAACTTTCCCTGATATAAAGACATTTCTTGAAGTTCAGAAATAACAAGTTCAATTGGAGCTCAAAGCTACATAAAAGTATTTCTAATCTACAAGTCAATCTTCTCTCCATGATTATTTTTTGTCTTCCTACACAGTCTGGAATTACTGGAAATGTGCCCTATTTTCTTCTCCTCTTGGGCTATACAGATGTTGCCTTACTGTTTATTCTGGAACCTCCTTCTCATCTGTGACATGTCAAAGTGAGAGGGATTAAAGGGGATCCTGATTTGCATCGAACTTAATCTAGTATTACCCTCAGCCTTTACTGAACTCGTCTACTCAGCTGGGAATCTCCATTATATTACGAAAGTGATAGCACAGTACAGTGTCATTCACGGAGGAACAGAAAGTTAGAGGGGTTTTAAATAGATGCTCAGGAGAAGCGTGATGGCGTTGAGGAGGAGGTGTATCGAGCAGAGACTTCACAATTGTCTTCATACTTATGAAGAGTTATATAATAATGTGATAATGAAGAGTTATGTAATAACGTAATAAGTCTTCATAAGTACATTATATATATTCTACATCTGCTATGAAACACATACACACACCAGGAGGGAAAGAGTGGAAATTTATCAGAAAAACAGAACCAGTAGTAAAGGCTGTTGGCAACATGATACCACGGGGGACCGGAAACAGAACCATCAGGGAAGCAACCACATCCTGTTGGGCAGGGACCACGGTGACTCCTGTCTTGTCAGTGGAGCAAGTTCCTGGGTTTCCCATCTGGAAGCTCCTCTGACTAGAACGTCCTTGTTTACTCTCCTTCATGGTTCATGTGAGGTGGACCTTGGAGGGGGTGTCCTTTTTGGCTCCTGCAGCCAGCTTCTCGCTGGTACTTGTTTGAAGGCCCAGCAAATGCTTTGGGGTTGAACAGGATTTTGGTTTTTAGTAACATAATTTCTCCAAAAACCAAATAGACTTACAATTTCTTTGCTTCTGGTCAGTTCTATGGGTTAATAACCACAGATAACAATCTTGCAGAGTCACAGTTTTTAAGACTGAAGACACACAGGTCTTTTACTTATTGCCTCTGGACTCTGCCCAGCCCCCTTTCCTCAAGTTTCAGGCTGGCTCACTTAAAGCCATTTGAAACAAAGCGCTGGGGTGAGCGACAACACTGTGCATCTGATCTTTGCCACTGAGCTGGCTCCTATTGTCTGGCAAAGACAGACCTCTTCACTGCAGGTGCTTGGGAAAGACTCAGAGGCCGCCGGCTTATCTTCTGCTAAGTCTGCCCCTTTGCAGCCTTTACTTAGAACTGCTTCAGTCCGGGGTACAAAGGCAATTAGCTTTTTCAATCCTTTAAAGGCCAAATTGCTGGCTGTTTAATGCAGCAGTCAGGAATACAGACTTTAGACCAAGATTGCCTACTTCCTCACTTTAATGACGTGCAACTGGCAAGTTACTTAACCTCTTTGATCCTCATCTGTAAAATGGGGCTAAAAACAGTATCTGTTTCATTGTGTTGTCTGAAGATTAAGGTACTTAAAATATAGACAGCACTCAAATGGTGCCTGGCACACAGTAAGCACCATATATGCATAGTTAATATTTATTAATGTAAGGTTGCTAGACTCTTGGTCAATTTATATTGCAAGGTGCTATCTGCTTCCAGACTGATTAGCTCACACCTGAGCTTATTTCTTTTATAGAACACTAAAGTAGCAAGGAGTAAGCAACATAAGACAACGATTTTTCCTATTGCTTTGGCCCTAGCATGTGGTCTGCTTTCCAAGATAGCATAGTAATCGTTCCATCAAACGTTTTGCCACAGCATAACGAGAGTCTTTAGCTTTTCGCCTTCCACTGTCTGAGCCATTAGGATCAACACTTTAGTTTTTGTCGCGGCCAACACTCTACTTCCAGTTCAATTCTGTATTCAATAGAGTTTAGGCATGGGTGTTCATAACAGAGATCTTAAATATAACAATTCTTTCTGGTTTTTTTTTTTTTTGCATAAATGTCTGGATTGAGGCAGTTCAGGAATGGCAGGTGACTGTACAGTCAGTACTGGGGCACACGTTGCTTCCAGTTTTCCATGCTGTTATCACCAGAATGCTTTCTTGTCCTCACAGTTCAGGATGAACACTGGTCATCCCTCCTACCTCTGAGCAGCAGAAGGAAGGGAGGGAGAAGGAAGGTAGGTTCTGGAAGTGGAATACACATATCCACAACTTGTCACATGGCCACATCTAGCAAGGGAGTTTGGTAAATGTAATGTTGCCTCCCGTGGTGATGTGCCAACCCCCAAATCAGGCTTTGTGTTATCATAGGAGAGAGGGAGGAAAGCTGTATGGAGAAAACAGAAGTTCTGCCCCATTCACTGGGAATGGTTGTTTCTGCAGTTTCATACAGTATCTGTCTTAAAAAAAAAACACAACACATGACCTATTCAATCTCTATTTCTTTATTCCCTATAACATAAAAAGTAAAACCAGTCAATACATTTGTATTCAATAAAAAAAAATCCAATTGCCTATATCAAATGACAATTCTATTCTACAATAGCTCATAGTTTTCCCTTAAGATATAATTGCATGTCTTAAAATTGGAATTAACTTTCATTTGTATTTTTTAAAATAAAAGCTAAACTCCGTATGTTTGTATAACATATAGTTAGTAGAAGTTTTTTTATTTATAGAAATAAAACACTTATTTTAGCCCCAATGTGCTTCCTAAAATCGCATATAGCAAGATTATATCTTAAAAAGATTTAATGACCAAAATATGCGAAGTGAAATGAAAGACAAGATATCCCACTATATCTGAACCTTTAGACTGAGTACAAACGACTGAATATCTTCTATTCATTTTTGTTTTCTTTTTCAGTTTATCTTCATGAGGAAAAGAGAGAATTGAATAAGCAAAAAAAAAAAGGGGGGGCGGGGGGATTTTATAGCAGCCACAAAGCTTCTAATAAAAAAATTACCAATGAGCTAAAGAAGAATAAGCAATATATAAATGGTTTGTTTTGTTTCTTCATCAACCAACATTGCTCTATCTGTGCCTAAGCTTTTTTTTTTTTTTCAGTTGGTTGGTTTTGTTTGGTTTTGTTTTGGGTGATGTTCAGCATTTTGTGTCCTGATAGGAATTTTAATGAATGTAAAACAAAAGCACTGGTCCCAAGCTGAGCCCAGTGGATGAATCAGGTAGGCGGGTATACTCACAGCTCTGATTCCCGACAACTTTCCTGTGCCGCTGTGGCCCAAATGTTGGTCATTCAGACATGTCACTGGGTATTAAAGGTCCTGGGTATTTTTTTTAAATGTATATTTCAGGGATGGAATTAAATCAAACTTTACAAAACCTCTAAGCAAGCCTGAAACATTCTACAGAGTTCCCTGTTTCAGATGCAATGGAAGTGGAAGCAGCAACCAGCCAGAGAAAGCGTCTGCTTTGGAATGTAACTCCTAGACGTGGCCCTGGAGATAAGCACTTCCCTGCAGCCATGAGGCATTCACCATTTCCTTTTGCAGTCAGTCCAGTTCATAAATAGAGTAACAGCTAATTTATTTTTCCCCTTCATCTCTAGAATACTAATGGGGGCAACAGGTACCCAGAGTTTATTAGTGTGACACATTTTACAACAGAAAAAGGAATTCCTACAGGGCAGGAAAGAGACTTGATCCGTTTGGACTGGTTAATACTTATTTATGTCTTACTTAACCTTGTCCAGAAAGGATTCAAGGCAACTTGAACTTTTGCTTTAACTCACAGTCCTTACCCCCATCTGAAGGTGATTTCCACCCCTAAGTAAGTCTTTCTAAGTCTCTATTTGGCAAGGTCTAAAACGGAAATAGTCCCTCTTCAGCCTCTGCTTTAAAAACTATTCAAGATTCTTCATTCTCCATGGTCAAGTTCTTTAACATGGCATGCAAGCCCTTCCTGCCCTCGTATCTTCATGCCACTCTAGTTTTGCATTTGCCCTGGTAGCATATGATTTAGCCAGAAGCATTACATTAGCCTTACATTATAATTTATTTAATTATAATTAAATAAAATATTTCTAAGAACATTTTCATGTAAAGAAAGCAGAGCCATGTGAAAAAGAAATTTAAGTAATGACCAAATGGGTTTTAAGGTATTGGCCAATGTGCATTATTCTGCTACTCTTTGTGTATTAATGTTTGTGTCAATTTTAGAATCATTAGTGCTTTTTAATTTATAACTAATTTTGTTTGTTTTGCAATGGCATATAACAAGAAGTTGGGATAGCATGAATGTTCATCAAATGGTGGCTTGCTTAAATTAACTTTAGTGGGTTATAATGTAGCACATATGGTATCATCTTGTTTTTCAAAAGAAATCAGTAATATGTAAGACTACACAAAATCATATAAAAGGATCTAGATAATATCCAGCAAGTTATTAATAGAAGTTACCTTTGAACAGGTGAGATTAGTGTTTCTTTATGTTTGCCCTATTATTGTTTTTGGGTTTTGTAGTAACAATTCATTACTGCTTTGAGTAAGGAAAACGTAGTAGAAACTAATGTTGAAAACAACTACTTTTTAACGAGCGAGAGCTTACTGTGTCATGGGCACTGTGGCAAATTTTAGTTTTAATTGTTTTAATCCTCAATAATTCTGAGGCACATATGAAGAATGTCATTTTATAAATGGGAATATATGAACTTTTAGAGGCTAAATTCAAGTTCAAGACCATGTTGTGTCTATGCCCATATGTGGGGTTTTGCATACAGACTAACCATGCTCCCAAGTAGTCATTATAATTCCTGCTACTGATAGATATTTAGGCTGTGCTTTCAATGATTATAAAGAACACAAGGAAGAAATAAATGGTTAAGCAATTAATTTAAACTTTTATAAAGCAAAATTAAAATTAAAAATACATTTTAAAATCAATAATGGTTCAAGGCATGTGAGGGACTAACTCATGGTACCCCAAAATGAGAAACATTGTAGGAACAATGTACCAGAGATACTTACTCCAACAACAAAAACATATTTTAAGCAAATTATTACATTGATCAGCGCTTTAAAAGATGTGTAACCTAATTACTATAGAGATAATTCATCTAGAGTACTCTGGCTCCCCTAGACACTTACTTAGCACCCTAGTCACTTTAGACTATTTCATACTCTCCACACACAGCAAACAATTACACAATGATTTGAATCCTTACCTTTGCCCTTGCCCTGGGATTCCCTTTCTGCTGCTTAGTAGCTCTTATTAATTCTTCAAAGTTCTGACTCTTCTCTCTCAACAGGCTACTTTTTCTATCCAGAAGATGAGTTAAGCTCATTTTCACTGTTCTCTCAAACTCAAAACAAATCATAGCCAATATGGCAGAGGCCTTGGCCAATCAGAACAGATCCAACCACACAGGTACCAGTGCACACCAGCTGAACATCTACAGCCAGAAAGATCAGTTGCATATATCTACATAATAGGTACCTAAGCTCCTTGAGGACAGGAGTCATCTGATATTTAATTTATGTCACAGTACATCCTGGCTATGCTAGGGCTGGGGAAGCCATGCTTAAGCATAGACAACTGGGTTGTTTTTTTTTTGTTTTGTTTTGTTTTTTTGTCTAGAATGCTTAGGAAACCCCTTACCCATCACATATCTGGTGATCCATAGAAACACTGGTCTGTCTACACGCCTGATTTCCCTGGAGCTCTACAACATCCTCAGAAAGAGCACAGAACCTGTTCACCATTAGTGTTTGATGTACAGACATGGCTGATAAAGGGGTGGAAGTGGGGAACAGAAGCCAGCCTCCACCAAAAGACATGGGTCCCTTAAAAGGAAACAGCATGTCAAATGTGGCAGGCAGGGCCTGACGCTCATCTTGGCCTATCTGTGAAAGGGAGAAGTAGATTCAGGTACAAGTGAGACGGGGCAAGATCAGTTCCCCACTCAGCACTCTCCACACACCAGTCTGGAGTATCTGGGCACTTAGAAAATAAAATTAGTGTACAACCAGTGGCACAAGCATTTCTCTGTGGGATCCATCCCTCCTTTCTAAAAGGCATTGATGTGTGGAAGTCAATATGCCCTCCAGTCTGGGGGAAGAGTCACCAAAATTCAAAGTCAGATACATGAGCCTTCTAGGACAGGGGTCCCCAACCCCCAGGCCACGGACCAGTAGTGGTCCTTGGCCTGTTAAAAACAGGGCCACACAACAGGAGGTGAGCAGCAGGTGAGCGAGGAGCCAGTCACTGGTGCCAAAAAGGTTGGGGACCACTGGTTGGGGAGACGGTCTGGAAATCTCATTTCCCAAGGTTGTGGACAGCCAGGACATCATTGCAGAGATGCTGCATTATATTGTCATGGCTGCCACAACAAATTCCCTCAAACGTGGTAGCTTAAAACAACAAAAAATTCTCATTTTACAGTTCTGTAGGTCAGAAGTCTGACACAAGTCTCGCGGGGCTAAAATCAAGGTGTCAGCAGGGCCCGCTCCAGCTGAAGGCTCTGGCGCAGTATCTGTTACCGTCCCCTTTCTAGCTTCCAGAGGCCATCCACATTCCTTCTAAAGCCACCAATGCTTGGTCAAGTACATCTCACATTGAGTCACTTTGACTTCTTTTGCCTCCCTCTTCCATTTAAGAACCCTGGTGATTATATTGGGCCCACTGGGATAATCCTTATTTTAAGAATTAGCCATCTTGCCCTGGCTGGTGTGGCTCAGTGGACTGAGTACAGGCCAGTGAACCAAAGGGTCATCGGTTTGATTCCCAGTCAGGGGGCACATGCCTGGGTTGCAGGCCAGGTCCCCAGTAGGGCACGCTTGAGAGACAACCACACATTGATGTTTCTCTCTTTGTCCTTCCCTTCCCCTCTCTCTAAAAATAAATAAATAAAATCTTAAAAAAAAAAGAATTAGCCATCTTAATTTGGTATACAACCTAAATTTCCTTTTGCCATGGAACATAACATATTCATAGGTTCTGGGATCTAACTCATAGGATGTAATTGTGTACATCGTTGGGGGGCCATTATCCTGTCTACCACACATGACTAAGCAGATTACACTTTAAAAGGAAAGAGCAGTAACACCGTGGAGTGAGGAGTGATGTCCAGATGCGTCTGGCTGTGGCACAGGTTCGAAGAAAGACCTCAGAGGAACCACAGATAATGAGGCAGAGGGAAACCCGCACACACAGGCAGTAAGAGCAGGAGCCAGGAAAGAGGGGCCTTGGGGCGGTGAGCAGATTACGTGTGGTTGCATGTGAGCAGCCCGTCTATACTCCACCACACGCTCCACAGGATTCCTACCGAATTAGGAAAGGAAGGGCTGACATCCTGTCTCTCAGCATTTGGTAATCACTCAATGGATCTATGAACAGATTAAAAACTACTCTTCCTAAGAACATTCATACTGATAAATTCTGGGCTACTTTTCCTTTCACATTTGGAACACTTCATGAAGGTAAAGGCTTGGAGAATAAACACGTAGAATTATTGAATTAGATCAAATTTGTCCTCACTGGCTGGTAAATCATGGGTTTTACTCTTTAATAAACATCTCTTGTGTCAAATAACATAATTTAAGTAGCTCCCAGTAACCATATGCTAAAGGAACAAGTGAATGAATGAGCTGATCTCAGGTTGCACTGGGCAGAGTGGACAGATTGTTTTTGCACGGGTTTAAAAAAATAATTCTTAAATTATATTTCTATTAAAACCAAAGTTTATTTCCTCTATTTGTTTGATTTTCTCTGGTACATTTACCCCTTGAAACTTTATTATTTATTTTAATAAATGGAGTTCAAATGCATTTATAATTACATACTAATTGGCTAAAGGATGGAAATTTTTTTAAAAAGCAGTGTTTGTATTAAATACTTGACCTATAAAATCAATTGTAAAATACCATTTACTATTCACCAAAAAGTTTGAAAACAATGGTTGATTGTATAGCTTCATGTAGACATATTGGGTCAGCCAAAAAGTTCATTTGTTTTTTTCTGTAAGATGGCTCTAGTAGTGCTTAGTTGTCTTTACCTTCATTCAAAACAATTTTGTTAGATTGTATTGTGACAGCTGTCCTATCAACATGCATTAAAAAAAACATCAAAATTGGTGAATTTTTGTGCAGCCATTTTAATATTGAAGATGGAAGAAAATAAGCAATGTTTTCAGCACATTATGCTTTTTTATTTCACGAAAGATAAAAACACAGCTGAAACACAAAACAAAAAGATTTGCTCAGTGTATGGAGATGGTGCTGTGACTGGCTGAACCTGTCAAACGTTGTTTGTGAAGTTTTGTGCTGGAGATTTCTTGCTGAGCGATGCTCCACACTTGGGTAGCCCAGATGAAGCTCAGAGAGATCAAATCGAAACATCAGTTGAAAGCAATCAATGTCAATATTATACCACATGGGAGATAGCTGACATACTCAAAATATCCAAATCAATAAAGTTATTGGTGAAAATGAAAAATGTGTCTTTTATATTATAGAAAAAAACTAAACGGACTCTTTGGCCAACCCAATAAATTCAATGTACTTGCAAATCTTAAGTAAAAGATGAACTGCCATAACTATTATGATACCTCTGCCATGTGATGTTCAATCTTCAAGTCATTTCTCTGAGAATATTCCCTTAATTGAACTTTAAAGAATGGATTATAGATCTGGGAGAAAGATGTTTTCCATCATTTACTGTGGAGGACGGAAAGAGACAATTCATTTTACCCTAGAGACTGAGAGGCCCAATAGCCCTTAGCGCTGCACCATTTTTCTTTTTGATTCAGGCCTTTCTCTGCCCACCCTGCCTCCACTGATCTTTGTCTAGGTGAATTGGTAGGGCCCTTAGCAGCAGGAGAGTGGGATGAATAGCTAAATATAGCTATTCTATTTTCATACAGATAAGTGTTCACTTATTCTGAGATATTGTACATGGATTAACATAACAAACAGCAACATCATTAAAGAGAAATTTGTATGATTCAATGAATGGATCCAAAAAGTATTTTTATATTAATACCTTTCTTGGCTTATACTGATATTTATTTCCTTTCTTTTCCCATCACATGCTCAGAGTTCACAGAAGAAAACCTCTGAGTTAGGCTACTTTACACAGAACTCACTTGGTCTCCGTATACACTCTACAATGACTCATGATCACGCCAGTTAAAAATGTCTGAGTTCAAATTAGATCTGCTTTACCAACTGTCTAAGTTTATAAGTAGCTCCCTGAGAGACAAAAACTGAACTAGGATTGGCCAGTGATCAAAATTATGTAAAGAAAGGCAGTTTCTCGGGTTCATTATAAACTCTTGATTTGGGGATTTCAGGGAGACACACTTTGCCGGGGGCAATCACAGGGAAATGATAATAGCAATCCCAGGAAAGTGAGCTAATATCTCCAGGAGTTCGCAGTAGAGTGTAGAAAATTGAACACAGAAACAAACACTATATACAGTGATGCAAGTCATAAGAGAAGAATACACCACGCGTTTGGGGGCTGAGGGAAGAGATGACCAGTCTTGCCTGCATGAAGATGGGAATGGCTTGGAAGAGTATCAGACTCTGGAGTCAGACTTTGGAGAACACACTCGCCAGAAGAGTAGGGAAGGGCCATTCCGACTAGGGGGAAACAGCGTGAGTGAAGTCATGCAGGTGTGAAAGTAGGTAGCAAACTTGGGACACCAGACATGGTGGTTGTAACAGAAAGAGGGTGTGTATAAATAGCAGGAGGAAACAAAGCAAAGGAGTGGAAATGAAAGAAAGGCCTCGGCTGTTCTGTGAAGTGTCCTCGTGTGTTATAGGTATTAATAAATCAGTTTTAGAAGAGTATTATTCAGTGTGTAATGAGTCACAATAATTACATGATCATATGACAATTATATGAATATATTAATTTACAGTTTACAGAGTATGGTGATGTCTTATTTAATTCTTGTAGCAGCACAGGAAGATAGGTCTTGTTTGTCCCTGGTTTTGCAAATGAGGACAAAGTCTCAAAGGACATTAAGTTGCATGCCCAGGGTTGCTGTGCTTTGACCGAAACCAGCTGCCTGGGTATTCATTCATATTCAGCAAACATGTACTGAGTTCCTACTCCACTGCCAAGCGCTCTGATAGATGCGGGGAATACAAAGAATGCTCAAATGAATGCACAGAGAGAAAGGGAAAACTAATATATAAACAATGAATTAAAATGTAATGAAGTGAAAACTACTATAGGGATGTGTATATTGTTACTCAGAATATGCACAGAAGGGCATAGGAAGAGCTGCCCAGAACAGGTGCCACTTGGACTGTGAATTGGTGTTTTGAGGGTAAGGAATAAAGGGCGTTTCAGGCATGGGAACTGCATGTGCAAAACCAAGGAAACACAAGAGAGCACTACATGAGGCCGAACTATGAGAAGTTCAGGGAGGATAGTCTCGGGTTGTGAATGAAAGACATAGGAGCCAGATCAAAAACAGCCTTTACAGGCTATGCTCAGGAGTTTGAATTTTCATGCTGTAAGTGGCTGAGATCCACTGGAGGATTTTAATTGTGTGAGTGACAAGATCAGATTTGTTATTCAGAAAACACACTCTGGCAGCAGTTCAGTGGGTGGAATGGAAAGTGGTTACCCTGGAGATGGGCAGACGCATTAGGATGCTATGACAATAATCCAGGAGAGAGAAAATGAGGATAGTGGTTGGAGGAGTGAGCAGATTCAAAGACATTTTGGAAGTACAATTGATGGTCAGGAGAGGTTCATTGTATATAAATGCTGAATGGAAAAGAGGAATTAAGAATGATAGTCAAGTTTTGGCTTGCACAGCAAGATGTAGAATACCAAAGGAGTCACAGATTTGGAGGAGAATATTATGAATACATATGGGATGAGTTGAATGTGAGATGCTCTGAGACTTCTAGGTAAATATATCATGCATGGTTAATATAATATATTTAGAATTCAAAGGAGAGGTTATGACTAAAGCTATAGATTTCAGAGTACTCATCCAAGAGTTTGTTAACTGAAGTTTTGACAAGCTCCAAATCTACAAGATCTGGATACCATTGCTTCTACCCAATTCATTTGCACCATCTCTGAAGTAAGTACTAGCTCAAGCTTTGTTCCAAAGTACAAATTAGCATAGCAGCTCAGTAAACAATGTCTCTGAGCTTCTGGAAAGAAAGATGTTCAGTCACTATAAGGCCCAGAATTAATGAAAAGTCACAGAAATAATAGCTCTATTCTCCAGTTGCTTTTGAACCTCAAATCACTCTTTGGCAACACGGTAAGAATTTACAGAAACTGCCCGAAATACCTTCTGGTAAATAGGACAGCAAAGAGAGTTTGTTTTTAATATTCATTCTAAACCATATACGTGGTTGTATTTTGAAACTGCTAGTTCACATTCTTGACCTAAATTCCTTTTCTAATTGGACAGTCAATTTTGATTTTGATTATAGGTTATAATTTCTTTAGGAAAAAAAAAACCTCCTGTGAGAAGTAGTTCCTTCTCATTATGTTTTTCACCAGATAAAATGACAAGAATCAAATGATATGTGCTTATATAATGGGTAGAGGTTGCCTGTATTTTAGTTAGAAGACAGTTCTTGGAGGAAAAATATTTTTGCTCAGTTGTGGACAAATATCAACAACGTAAATTTAAAAACCAAAGAAGTGATAAATAAAATTCCTTTCAGGTTGGGTAGAGATGACCCTAATGTCAGACCAGAGCATCATTGTCGTCGATGCTTGGAAACAACCCTGAAAATCAGTAATTTGTCTTCCAATTGTGATAGGTATGAAGTAATCAATTACATTGCTTTTCCCTTGCCATCCCCCGACTTCTTAAAGGGGCTCCCAGTGGAAAGACTAGGAGATGGTCGCAGCATGTATTTGTCACCCGCATGAGTAAAAAACTCACCTGCAGTGTTTAAGAGGAGGAAACCTGCAACAGGTGCTTCCCATATTTGATCGCACAGCAGTGTTGATTAAAATCCTGTTCTAGAGTCACAGAGCTAATACATTTAAAACTATCGAAACAGTAACAGTAAAACTATTAAAGCAGAAGCTATTGCATGATAAAGCTCCATACATATTCAATAGTATTATCACTAATGAGCTGTATCTCCACTTCTTACTCGAGGAATCCCACACTCAGGATGGTAAACATTTATCCACAGTGACATAGCTAGTAGGGGGGGAGTCCAGGTCTGGAGCCCAGGTTTGCCTGCCTCCAGCTCTTGTTCTCATTCTATTATTCTATACTGCCCCTTAGTGACAAGGAAATTTAGTCCCTATTGAAAACAACATTCCCTTATAGCATATTCTCATGGAGACACTACTGAAGAGGTATATTAAAATCCTAACTCTTATTCCTTGATAGCTGATTTCAATCTTCCAATCTCCCCATGCCTTAGTTTTCTCATTGGAAAATAGAGATGTCATTACTATCCTTCCTTGTCAATACACTATTAAAATATTCAATATAGTATAATATACTAAAGTTTCTGTATTACAACTTTCATAGACATTATCTCCTTTGGTCTTCAGAATAGAGCTTATGTGACCTCATGGAAAACACATTGAATTTTCAGTTCTATAAACTTGCAGACATAGCTTAAGTTAATGAAATTCTTTCAGTCTCTGTTTTCTTGTTTATAAAA
The DNA here is from genome assembly GCF_022682495.2 of Desmodus rotundus. Lineage (NCBI taxonomy): Eukaryota > Metazoa > Chordata > Mammalia > Chiroptera > Phyllostomidae > Desmodus > Desmodus rotundus. The sequence continues at coordinate 76,924,436 of NC_071399.1, read as the reverse complement.
CTAGAGAGTGAATTAGATGGTCTCTCTGGCCCTTTTAACAATCTTATAAAACAGCTGATTGGGGATTATTCCAAAGTTGTGGAAAGGGGTTCAGAGAAGATCAATGATTCCATCTAAGGGTGTTAGGCAAGTAAATGATGAAGTCTTAGGACCCAGGTTTTTCACTTAGTACAAGTTTCTTTCCTCTCTACTGAACTACACATATATTCTGATGGGTGAAGACACATTGATGATGCTTGACATGAGTGATAATCTCATTCATCAGATGATTGCTTTTGCCTTTAGGTGGATTGATAATCTTCAAAGTAATTAGCATTTATAATTGCTAAGCTGAGATCTGAGTGAAGCTGGTGACCTGCCAAAAGAAAACAGTTGACATCAGGCTTTGTGAATTGCCCTCCATCGGCAAGCTTCACTTTACACAACCAAGTCCGCCCTGCTTGCACCTGAATCGCCCTCTTAAAACAGGTGACCTGTGTCATCTTTCTCTTGAATTGACACTGCTGTGATATCAATTATCACAAGATATGCCAAAAGGCAATTGAGAGCTCTAGCTTCCAGGTGCTGGCAATCCACTTAGAGGAAGTGAAGTCTGATGTGAAGCACAGGGCAGTTTCTATCATAGTTGGAATAAACAGAAGGGTCTTTAAGTCACTTAGTACTGAGGCGTCACTCAATATTTAAACTGGGTGTGAAGGCACAAAACCTCAGGCTTCACAAAAGCAGAGCTTCAACTATTCAAACTATTAGGACCTTGGGAAATATTTAGTTTACTCACTTTATTTTATAAATAAAAAATTGACAACTTTGTGTAGGCTGGGGAAGAAGGAATTGGAGCTAGAGTCTTCTTTAGCTAAGTTGTTTAGGAAACTATAGAAGCAGCCGGATGCTGGACAAACACCACCTACACAAGAGGAACCATGCAGCTTCTATTTAGACGTTGATGTTCCTCCATAGAAATCCAAATGGTTCTAACGTTGCTTCATAATCAAGTCCCCCAATCCTTAGAAATGTGGGGAACCAACAGAGAGGTAATAAAATGCAGGATCCCCTCCTTTCCGTTGTTGCTCTATCCATAACTAGTCAGGTGCCGTTTTCCACTGGCTTCTCTGATCCATTTTTCATACTGTCACCACTGACTATGACCTTCCTAAGGCACCATTTCTCTTTCAAAAACAGTTCAACAAAGCAACTCATAGCCTACCTGCTATAGACTGAATATTTGCATCTCCTCACAAGCATATGCTGAAATCTGAACTCCCAATATGATGATAGGAAGAGGTAGAAATAGAGTCCTTATGAATGGGATTTAGTGATGTTATTAAAACAATAGCAACAACAACAAAGAAACAAAGAGCTCTCTCAGCCCTTCTACCACGTGAGAACACAGTGAGAGGATGGCCATCTATGAGCCAGGAAGTGGGTCTCCCACCAGACACCGAATCTGTTGTCACCTTGATCTTGGACTCCCCACCCTCCAGGACTGTGAGAAATAAATTTCTGGTGTTTAAGCCACTCCATCTATGATAGTCTGTTGTAGCAGACCAAGACTCTGAACAGACTAAGACTCTACTCGTGTTTTTTTAATCATGATTTTTTTCTTTTCATCCTGACAATCCATGCTTTTCAGTTGCTCTGTGTTACAATTACCTGTTCTGATTTTGGCTTGGATAGTGGCAAGGACACATGAGGTTTTGGAGCAATTAATGTGCTCTCTGTCAGATCCGATTCAAACAGAGAATAACAGTTATTCTAGAGAGGAAAAAAATGGTATAATCATCGAAGTTACACAGTGCAGGCTTTCCTCTAGACCGTGCCTCTCTTCAGCTCATAAGTCTTCTCCATCCAGCTGTATTTAATCACTCTGGGTGCATGCTGCTCCCAGGGTGATCTGCCACTCACAGCTCCAACTGGATGAAAGATGATGGGGAGGGACATAGCTGGTCCAGGGAATCAGTTTTCTCGGTTGAAGGAAAAGAAACTGGCTCTGATATCACTTCATAAGAAAGACCTAAAGCTGTTTGGTGTAGTTGAGAAAATGCTTTTCCTGAATGACCTCTTGAACAAGTCTCATTGCTCTGTAGTCTCAATACACATGGAGCCAGAACAGAATTCCTCTCCCAGCCCCAAGCCAAGCTGGTAGAACAGCCTGACTCTTTCCCTTCATCCTTCAAACTGCAAGGTGTTATCTTTGAGTCTCTTTTCTACTTCAAGGCTGCCCTTGAGGTTCAGCATAACCTGAGCTCACCTGGATAAAAGCATGGGTCAGGAGAAGGCCCTCAAAGAATCAAAGTCCGGGGTCCAGAGCCTCCAGGGAGGGGCCAGGCTGCAAAGCTCAACAAGGGAAAAGTCATCTGATACAATTTAAGAGACAGAATTCACACCAGCCTGGACAAAGTGCTGCTTGTCAGTGAGAGCATAAAACATTAGCACAACAGGTCTTGTTTTCTAGTTAATGAATTAAAGAAATAATCACAAATGGAACCCAATGGCTGAGTGACCGCATCATAAGCCACCCATTTCATGATGAATAAATCACCAGCTGTATGTCCGGAACATTTGCAAAAGTAGCATAATGCTAAAAATTGTTAGAGTTTGTCCTTTCTACAGAATGATGATGCTACTGGCCCACCACCGACACGCAGAAATGTTTTCAGCACTGAGAAAATATTTGCAATGTAACAAGTGAGAACTATTTGAAAGCGCTGACCAACAGATGTAAATCAGAGACTATCACGAGAAAGCATTAGCCTTGTTAGCAGGAGTTCTGACCCATCTCTGCTGCCACAGCAATTACGGTGCTGGTAAACTCTACAAGGAAACACAGGTCTGACGAACCGCCAAAGTGATTAATGCTTGATGCTTCCCTTTTGCCAAAAATTAAACAGTTTTTTCACAGCAATCGTTCAAAAAAATTTACTACTTTGTAAGTGATAAAAATCAGATATTGAAATAATACACACACACTTGTATTGACACACAAAGAAATGGGAAACAGTATGACTACTAATTTTTAAGCTAAATAGTTTCAAAAATAATCTCAATTCTCCATCTCTAGATATTAACTTCAACAAATATGTGCTATCACATAAGCAGGAGTAAAGGATATTTTACTGTAAAATTTAAACTGGGGTTAGGGGACTGAATGAACGACCTTTGGCTATGAGGGAGTAGTCTGGATCAGACTCATCCGCTGCCAGGATCAACAGCAGAATGTGTATTTTAAAGAAAAGAAAGAAAAATGGAACTCTTTGAACATTGCAGAAAGAAACCAATGCGGCCAGGACTTGCGGATTCTAGATCCCGAATCCTTGAAGATTCAGTCAGGATTCTAGAGAGAAGGGAATACTCTGAGGTGAGTCCCACAAGCCCTGGGGGAATACGGTGATTTTTGGCACCAAGCATGAAAGCAAAACAAAACAAACAAACAAACAAAATAGCGGCATACATTTTTTTGGTACTCTCACTACACTGCAGAGATAAAAATCAAAAGTTTTAATTGAGGAGATTAGAAAATACTTGGAAGTGATTGGCAGGTGTATAATGTCGGAAGAGCAGTGTTTAAAGGGAAAATTTTAAAGGCTTAAATACATTTACTTAATGGAGGGAGAGAAAAAGCTAAAGATCAGTAATCTAAACATTCAATTCAAAAAATCTAGAAGAACAAACTAAACATAGAGAAAGGAAGGAAACAGCAGTAAGAAATGAGTAGTACTCATGAAATAAAAAACAAATACTCAACTGGGAAAATTCAAAAGGCAAAAGTTGCTTTTTTGAAAATACTAATATAATTTATAAACCCCTGGCAATACTAAACAAACAAAAAAAAACAAGAATTAAAATATTAGAAAAAAATTACTAATATCAAGAATAAAAAGGGAACATCACTACACACATTAAATTATAGCCATAGGAGGTCATGGACAACTTCACAATGATTAATTTTATAAATCAGATAAATAGACTTGAAAAAATCATATCTTTTCAAAATTGATACAAATAAAGAAATAGAAAATCTGAATAATGCTATTATCTATTTTTAAAAAGATCAATTTCAAGATTAAAAAACCTTTCCACAAAATCTCTGAGCCCAAATGCTTCAAAAGAGAATTATTCTAAATTGTTTAAGAGAAAAATTTCAATCCTGCACAAAATTTTTTAGTCTCAATATCAAGGGAATATCTCCCAACTCATGTTATGAGGCCATGATAATCTTGACAGCAATACTGACAAAGACATAAAAAAATTGAAGTTCTTTCTTGTGAACAAAAAGACACAAACATACTAAATAAAGAAGTAGCAAGTTGAACCCAAAGCCTAATGTGTCCTCACAAAACTGGATTTAAACCAAGAAGGTTGATTTATCTCTCAAAGATCAACCACTGTAATTCACTAGACCAACCGAAATAAGGGAAAAAGCATGTAGCCATTTCAATAAATGCAAAAAAAAAGTAAATAAAAACAACCACAACCATTCATGATTGAAACAAAACAACAAATTCCTCTTAGCAAAATAGAAATAAAAGGACTTTTTTTTCATATGATAAAGAGTATCTTCAAAGAAAATTTAGAGCAAACATCATACCTCATGAAATACTGGAAAATTTCTTCTTAAGATAATGATATGTCAGGAGATAAGAATAGCCCCCTTGTCATTTTCACTTAACATTCTCCTGGAAGTCCTGTCAATGCAATAAGGCAAGAAAAAGAAATAAAATATATACCAACCTAAGAGGAGGCATGAGAATGCACATAGAAAATCCGAAAGATAAACTATTAGAATCAATAAATAAATTTATCCAAGTAACTAGGTACACAGTCAACACAAAACAGTAAATTATACTCTTATAAAATACCAACAAATAATTAGAAAATAAAAATCAATACAATGTTATTTACAGTAACATCAAACAATTAAGTATCTAACAAAAGTATATAAGAGGGAAAACCATAAAACATTATTGAAAGAAATTGAAAAGGACCTAAGTCAATGTAGCATGTACTATGGCCACGAATTAGATGGCAATAGTGTAGAAAAGCAGTTCTCAGATTGACCCATAAATTCCATGTACTCCTCATCAAAACTTAACAGGTGTTTTTGTGGAGATTGAGAAGCTTATTTAAATCAATGTGGAAATGTTAATGACAAAAATAGCCATGATGACTTTGAAGGAAAAAAAAACAAAGTTGAGATATATACTATACCAGGTATTAAAATTTATAGTTATTGCAATTGTTTATTATCAATTAAAGGATAGACAATAAATTTACTAAACAAAATATTCCTAAAACAAATGCACATATATACAAATGCTTTATTGATGAAAAAGGTATTATCACAAGCAGTCAGAAATAATAGCATTTTTTGCCTTTTTTCTCCCCAATAAATGGTGCTGTGTAAATTGGAAATCCACAAGGGGGAAAAAAGTGAAGCTTGAAAAAAGTGAAGCTTACTATCTTGTATCATATACAAATATGAATTCCAGATGGAACAGATTTCAATATGAAAAGGAAAACAATATATTTTCTGGAAAATAATATGAGATAATATATACATAAGATTAGAATAGGCAAAGATATTTTAAGCAGGACACAAAGACACTATCCATAAGAAAATGATAGATAGTTTGACTTCATTAACTTAAAAACCACAGCATTGAGGCTAGCCCCCGCCATGTTTCAGCTAGCCCCCGCCATGTTTCAGCAGAAGCTAAAATATCCAGCTTTAAAATTTATAATGTTTAAAAATTTTAAAAACAAACATATTGGGTAAATTAACCATATCTAATTAGCAGAAATCTTGTGGCTTAAACAAATAAACAAACACAAAACCCATTAATCATTTCACCAACTTGGAGTCCCTCAACGGAGAGGCACGAAACCCTTGACTGCAATTCAGCTAATCCTGTTGCAGAGGACGCAGTAGCCGGCAAAGAATTAAGTCTGATCCACAGAAAGCATTTTAACATTCAAAAGTGGTTTAAAAGGGGAACGTTAATCAAAACGTCTGCGTATTTCTGGCTTCACTCTTTTTTTAGCTAGGCTTTTCTGAAGTGCAGTTTTAACAGAACTAACCCATGGAAACAGAGCCTAAAAGTGGAAGCAAGTAAATACTGAAACACCATCAGGGAAAAAGCAAGTGAGTGCATGAAACCTGCGCACAGGTTCTATCGCAGAGAGCTAAGGCCGGAAGAATGGACTCAGTATTTGCAATGGAAGTTTGACTCAGAGCTCTATCTCCTAGCATTACCTACAGTTAATAGACTGTCACCGAACCGTGTGTGTGAGGGCAAGGAATACCTCCTTTCAAGAATAAGAATGTAAGGAGAACCTTGCCCTGCCATTGAGAAGCCATGATTTATTCAAGTCCGTAAGTACAAATAGATCAGCCCCCAAAAGAAAGACTGTGTAATTTTTTAGAAAAGAAAAAGAAAAAAGTCTTCTTGCCCTTGCCATTTATAAATCAAAAAGATTGAGCTGCAAAATGATAGGTCCAGCAGACCGGACTGGCTCCATAATTTGTGAGGCCGAGTGCACGATGAAGATGCAGTGTTCCCTGTTCAAAATTATTAAGAGTTTCAATGCTTGGTGACAGCAGAGCATTAAACCAAGAGCAGGGCCCTTCTGGGCGCTGGACCCGGAGCAATTGCCCCCTGAGGCTGACCTTGTTAGCAGGCAAAGACTGCACACAAAAATCAGGCTTCTCCTCTGCACTTGCCTATGGGGAACACTACACCATCAGCCACGTTGTCTGTGACTATGGAGAACTACAATGTGAAGGTTTGGATTCGATGTGCTTTTCATTTGAAGTAAACAAGGGGTAGTGTCCTCACACTGAATTGTACTGTGCTTTTACTTCTGAAAATGATAGCTTGCTGATTCAAGGCTGTGATTTTCAGAATACATTCCCATTTCTGTTTCCAGTCTTGTGTTGCTTAGGCTGCCCAGAAAGAAAGCATTGTGTGTGATGATTTTTTTTCAATGCCCCTGCAAGCTTTCAAATGACGCATGCGCACATGGTATCTAGCTGTCTTTACTTCCATCAATTAACATACAGAGCGAGACTATGTAGAATATTTCATATGTAGAATAAAAGAATGTCATTATGTGAAAAATGTAAGAACTAGTTTCAACAGTCTGCGATTCCATCCTGCTTTAACTAGTTACTTTCTCTGCATGGATTTCTTCAAAGAGATCTTTCGATCAGAAATGTTCAGTGAGCTGTAGTCTCTGTCCTCTCATGTTCTGTATCAACACGACAGGTGAATTTTCCCCTCTTGATTCTGCTAAAACTGTAAAAAGATTGGCAAAGCAAGGCATCTTAGATATTTTATTCATTCTAGGCACTGACAAAATGATACAAATATTTTTTTCCCTGCTAAACACAAAATACCTGTCTCCCGATATGTTTCTCTAAAGCTATGACAAAGCACAGATCTTTATTTTATCTGAAGGACATAAAATGTACATTTAAAGTTGCATTTCAGGGTATAATTTGCTATTTCTTGCCATTAAGAAACACATCTCCAAAATCAATATCTACTCCCATTTAGATTTCTTGGAAGGGAAGAATGAAATTGAATATGAGAAAATGTGACTGGTAATGAACAGTAAGAAAGGGGTATTTATACTTTATCTTCTGCAGCCCATCCTGTGAAATAATAATGAAGCCAGGGGATTGGCGATAACGATCACTGGCTTTTATGTGCCAGGGAACCACCGTTTCAGAGGGCAGAGACCACTAAGGAAGAGTGGCGGCTGAAGAGAGGCAGAAGTGAGCACCCTAATGCATAATTTAAGAGATGGTATGTTACAGGAAAGACTTCATCAAAATCTGTACCAAGTGAAGAGTTAGTGCTACGTAATGTAAAATGAATACTTAATTGGAGTATCAAGAGCAGCTTAAAGAGACACCAGCAAACTCCTTACCATTTGGATGATCTTACTGCTTATTGCCTTTTTCACTTTAGTTGAAATGTTTTCATTGGATGTTTCATTTACAGCATTCCTGTCCTATATACTTTTCTTCCATGCCATTTGATAAGCTCAGAAAATAAAAAGCCCCTCTTTGTTTGGGAACCTTTGCATCTTGAAAATAAAAGCCCCTCTCTGTTTGGCAACCTCTGCATCTTGAGAATCATTTTCCATTACAGTTCCTTTAACCAACTTTCTTTGCTTATGCTGATGATCTTGCGCTCTCACCTGCAATATTTTATGACCTTGATTGCCCTGGCTCCAGCCTTCTCCCCTTCTGATCTTTACTCAGATACCTTCTAGATTCTCTTTTCAAAATTCATATATGATCATGTTACTCTTCTGACTTACAGGATAAAATCTGGGCTTCCACACAGATTCAAAGGAAGTCAGCATAGTCCAACAGGCCAAGGGACGGGTGGGAAGGCTTGGCCAAGTTCATGTATATTTGGATTCCCGCACTACCCTGACACACCAAAGATGAATTAACCTCAGTGCTCAGCGCTATTCAAACTTAAATTGGATTGTCTTTTCTTAGATCTAGAGGCTCTTGGTGACACACTCTAATTAACTAATCAAACTAATCTATCTAATCTAGAAACTGCTCAGTATTTCTGGGTCATACCTGGCTCATCACCATCTCCGTTCTATCCTAAGGGAACACACTTTCCAGGAAAAGCAGATGCTAAGCTGAGCCAAGGACACAGGTGGAGTTTTAATTGCTGAATGCCAGGGTGGTCTGCAGGGGAAGGAGATTAAAGCAGGCTGCTGGACTGGCTCGAAGTCTAGGTGTAAACTGAAGGGCATTAGAAGTCTAAAGGTTCACATGTGGCCCGTTCAGGATTTCACTGAGATTTGGTATCAGAGCCCATACTACCCAACTGTGTGTTTGAAATGCCCCTTCTGCACATACCCCTGGGACTCTGGGATGGATTCCTCTTTATGAACTTGGGGATTCAGGATTGGAATATACCTCTTTCCATCAAAGCCCACGAACAGAACTAACAGAAACTGTTCACAGCACATCAGCCCACAATAGGAATCTGAGTCACCCTCCCTAATGATAGCAGATGAAGTCAGTGAACAGCAAAGGGACACAACCTATGAATGAAAGGCCACCACTACCCACAAGTGAATTCTGTTTTTTCCAAAAATCTTATATTTAATATAGTACTCAGGTTACCTCTGAGCAGAAAGATACTGAACCTCTGAAAGATCTTAACAAATTATGTAAACATCACTTTAGTTTCAGTTTAGAGCAAAATATTTCCTATTAATGGAAGATTTCAGCACCAAAGCTGTTGGTGTTTGCGAAACAAGCCGGGCCACGTCAGAGCTCAGGCCACACTGTTCGCCTTGGAGCCTGGGGAGATGTTTTTCATATTTCACAAGGGATTTCATTTAAGGACTGGTCCTTTAACAATTATACCTTTCTTACTATTTTAACAGCTTTACAGTCCTCCTGGGGTGCGGTGTTCCACTGAAGCCTCTTCAAGCCTCACAAAAATGGATATACGTAAAAACGCTCAGAAGGACTCCCAGAGCCAGATTAAGACTTGATGGGAGCAACTTGGATTGTGCGATCACCAAACGTCCTTTTCTTCACAGCGCGTTAGGGTTTCTGTATAAACCAATGTCTTATTTTGTTTGATTTCTTTCAATGGAAGAAATTTAAAAATTAAAATAGAAAAATAACCCAACCTGTAATTCCTGGTAGCAGTTTAATAGGTGGCAAGAAGAGGCCTTCACAAGCACGGAGATGCTCATTTTGACGTAAAAACACTCCTTAAGAGTGTGAACTCTGATCCAGTACGTGAACAGATACTGTTTCCCCCGATGCTTTTTGGCGAGACTTCACGAGGCCCTTGTTTTCCATCCTTCAGTCACTTAACAATGAACAAAAAGCTAATGCAATCGAGAGAGCAGCTCACAGGTCTGACAAATGGATAAAATGTTCCTTTGCTAGATCTTTTCTTAAAAACGCTTTACAAATGTTTTTACATCCTTCTGTGTGCGTGCGCACACTCACTGCCACCAGGAAATCCAGCTCCAGTTTGTTGCTTCTGGAGCTCCTTTCATCTCTCCTCCCTCGTGCTGGCCTTAGCATGTTTTCCGTGACGGCAGTGGGAGTCCTTATAAATGAAGGCGCTGACATCTGCCCTGGTTTCGGGGCCTTCTTCCTGCCGTTTCCGTATTTTTGGAAAGCATGCCTGCCAAATCCCCCAACCACAGAATGCACAACGTGGACTTAGGATTTAAAATGCTGACCAAAAATAGTTGTAGGCCGTGATGAAAGGACTCAATGCAATGACAACTCTTTTTCAAGTGTGTTTGCCACGATCCTACGTAGACAGCACTTAGGATCCCAAAGGTGCATAACAGAGGCTATGGGAGACAAAACCCGCGATGTCTTGATGACTATGTCTTGAACAGCTAATTCTGTGAAGTGTAAGAGTCAGCAAACACAGATGGTCCAAAACTGAAATTCCAGCTGGTGGCAATATGAAAACAAAATAGGGTTCGTTAAAAATTTATGTAAGAAAGGACAGGAGTGGGACATATTCCTACCTCGACCAGATTGAGATATCAGGTCAGGCTCTCCTGTGTTCTGTTTGCATTAAGACTGATAAAGTTTCCAGAAATTATGAAGAGGAAAGTTTTTGGAACTGATAATCATGCGATCCCTGAGAACACGAGGGCCACTGAGAGTCACTCCCTTGTGCAAGGAGAGCTGAGGTCCATCCGCCGACAGGTGCTGAAAGGAACTCACTCAGAGAGACATAGAGTCCAGGTTCCTGAGTTCCCTCCTGGTCATGGTGTAGCACTGTGCAACTATACTGTGCTCCGGGCCCCAGGGACTCTGCCCTGAACGGTTTCAGAGAGTGGCCCATAAATCAAAAGAACAGGGTGGCTCTTGGGGATAAGAAGAGGCTAAAAAAAAGACGTATTCTTTTTATGTCAAAGACATTGGTGAAGAGAAGTGTTATAGCAGAGTGGAACGACAGGGTACAAGCAGCAGTGGCAATGACACCAATATCCCGGGAATCTGTAGCAGTCCTGTGCTCCTTCAGGGCCATAGAAGCCACTCAACAAGGTCACTGAGTGGCATTCTCCGAGTGTAGGCCGAGGGAACCCTGGGGACAAATAACTCCACTCCCGTTCTAGGGACCATTGGATAGATCAGTGGCAGATGGGCCCTTGAGGACAGGATGGCTCTGGAGAAGGGGGTAAGTGTGGACAGGGGCAAGTCGCCACATCTGAGGGTACTAGTCATCCCACTTCTACTAGTGCTAAAATGCACGAGTAGAGTTTTTTCACCTCAGAGCCAAAATAGTGAGGTTAGGCCAGAGAAAACCATGATGGGGGGAGGCGATAGTTAGCATCCTAAGATCATATAACTGGAAGTTTCAAAATATGGTTTCCTCGGAAAAAATAATAAATGCAAAAATGGAGATTTCTCTAGCTATCATCACAACTTGATTTATCCTTGGTTATAATTTATAAATATCCAATGTTATTTTTAAAGACTTTCAAGGAAAATTTTCATTTTTTAAAATTTCTTATCCTATTTATTAGAATCAGTAATTGAGGCATCAAACAACTGAACAATTAGATCTCTTGTATGGAAAATAATTCTTTTAAGCATATCAAGTCCATTACTGAACTCTCCATTCCCCCACAAGACCATCTCCACTTCTGTCTTTCATTGCAGAGGCTGTCCCTACTATTAACCGAAAGGCCCAAGCCAACAAACAGATAATTCTCAATTTCTGTATTCATTCATGCACCTATTCATTCCTTTTCCATTCAACAAATATTTTCAAATACCATACATGAGCAAGGCATTCTAGTAGGTGCGAGGATAAACCACTTGGACCATATTCCTGTAATCATGGAGCTTCCCCATAACTCAGTTAACAAGACCTTTTCAGTTAGCTTCATTAACATTGCTTCAATCTGCCCACTTCATCCCATCTCCATACCCACACCTGAGCTCAGGACAGGCTGTGTCGATACTGGCACTGTTGATAGACTAGGCTGGATAATTATTCGTTTTCATGGAGGGCTCTCCTGTGTACTATAGAATACTTAGCAACATCTGCTCGCTGCATGCCAGTGCCACCCACCCCCAGTCGTGACAACCAAAGTGCCTCCAGACATTGCCGAAGGCCCCCTGGAAGTGGAAAATCATTCCTCACCTCTACCCCATTAAGCACCTCCATCATCTCACTGCTGAGGTACTGAAATGAACTCCTACCTAGGACCCTCTCTTCCTATCTTCTCCAGTTTGTTGAAGACAAGAATAAGACAGGCTTTCTTCCTGCCCTCACATAACCTGCAATTTCTCTGAAAGACAGGAAGTGTCACAAACAGATGATACGGGCCCCGTGTTCTTGTGGGATATCAGGAGCAGTTCCTCAGGGGAAATGACTTTTGAGCTGATGACTGGAAGACGAATGAGTTGATTGGTAAAGTTTGAGGGGAGAGGGAGAGGAACCAGCAGGGGCAACAGGATAGTGGGAGACTCAGTAACAAGAGACAACTCGGAGCCTAAGGGAACTGAAAAGAGTTTGGTGTGGCAGGAGGACAGGGTGGCGGGTGGCCCGGAGGGGAGGCCGGAGGTGCAAGTAGAACATGGGTCACGAAGAGTCTTCGAAACCAGGTGAAGTTTGACTTTGTCTTAGGAAGACTGGGAAAATTTACAGCTTCTTTGAACTGAGAAATGGCACAAAATGGGGAAACAGCATTTACAGAAGGTCATTGGACTGCGGTGTGAAAAATGCCAATGTGAGGATTAGAATGGACCCAAATCATGAGGCATTTTCAGGAGTTTAGGTGAGTGATGGCAAGGATTAGGGTGGTGGCTGAGAGAGATGCTGAGAGATGAACAGAATAGGAACAGAATTCTTTTATTCACCATTGATGCCCCTGGTGATTGAGGAAGCAGTGAGAGAGAGGCATAGACAGCCCCGGGTCTCTGGCCTGCGGAGCGGTGTTACCTTTCACTGGCACGGACACACTGGAGGACACAACCGTACAGAGGTGATGGGTTTGCTTTTTAAAATGTTGAATTCAAAGTTACTAGGTGCCCCTGGGCAAAGATATTCCGTAAGAAGTTGGCTACATGGTTCCTGTGTTCCAAAAATAGACCAGACTTAGAAGTGTCCTAGTAAGTCTGGGAGATATTTTTTAAAGCCATTGAACAAAATCCATGTTTTCTCTTTCATCACGAGCACATAAGTAGACTACATTACCCTGTGTCCTTGGCAGCTGGTTACCGCCACGCGACTGGAACCTGGCCAGGGAAGGTGACAAGGAAAATACGCCGCTTGTGGGCCAGACCTATAAAAACCTCCAGGTGCACTGGCCCCTGATCTCTTCCCTCTGCTTTTCCTTTTTAGCAGGTTTGAAGAGAGCATGACCCCTGTCAGCCTGAGTTACTGAATGGCTAAGGAAGATCCCTTCTGCTGGCCTTTTCACCTATGCAATGTGTAAACTGTGTGTAAACTATATTATGAATGAGGCATCAGATTGTATGTTTGGGGGTGAATTTGTTTGGCAATGAAATTACCATCACTGACTCAGGAGCCTTCTGTACACAGGGGGGTAAGGAATAAAGATCCGAAGCCGCAGATGAAATTGTCGGGGAAAAGGACTGTCTCCCCTTTCTGTGGATGCTGTAACAAATTATCACAGACTTAGTGACCTGAAACAACACACTGTGTCACCTCATGGTCCCGGAGGTCAGACATCTGAAGCGGGCCTGATAATGTCAAGGTGTCAGCAAAGGTGCATTCCTTCCAGAGGCTCTAGGCAACAATCTGTGTCCTTGCCTTTTTCTGCTTCTAGCAGCTGTCCACGTGGCTGCAACCACCGCTGCTACCGCCACGCCTCCTTCTCTGAGTCTCCTGCCTTCCTCTCTCCCCGATCAGGATTCCTGTGACTACATCAGCTCATCTAGTTGATCCCTGTCAAGGTCCCTAACTTGCTCGCATCCGCACAGTCCCTTTTGCCCTGTGAGGTAACATACTCAGAGGTTCTGGCCAGTGGGACGTGGACAGGGCTCTTCCAAGGAGAGGGCTGGTCTGCCTCCCACGAGGTGTGACGTGACCCAGGAAAAGCACTGGAGAAGACACTTAGAGTAGCACCAATTCAAAAGGTATGGGCCGAGGAAGAGAAGACAGACAGTAGGGTAGCCCCGAATGAACATGCAAAGTCATTGGGAAAAAATCCAGGAGCACTGTGACGTGGAAAATATGAAAGAAAGTATTTTAGGAAGGAGGGTGCAATCAGTTGTATTTTTATCAGTGAGAGATCCAGTGAGATACTGACAAATGCTCTTTGAAGTTAGTTACAAGGAAATTATCAGTGGCCTTTTAAAGATCTGCCTGAGTAGAGCAGTAAGAATGAAGGCTAGGCTGAGTCACGATTGGGAGGGGGCACTGTGGACATACCAATAAAGTCATTCCTTTCAAGAAGATGGGCTCTAAACAGAAACGGAAAACTAGGGAGAGAACAGGGGCAGGGGCAGGAATTGGAAACAAGTGAGTCTATCCCTAGCCCCCCACTTCCCCGCATTGGAAATGCGTATTCATATTTAAATGTGCCAGTGGAGAGAGAGAGATGAAATAAAAAGAGTGAGATGAAATAGCCAGATTTAAGCCCCCTGAAGGAGAGAATCTCTGTTATTCTAACAGGGGAGAGATAAAAGAGTAGAGTTGTATATAAATAAACTGAAGGAATTACTGTCTAATCACTGATTTTCTCTATGAACCAGAAGACAAGGGCAGAGGCTGATAGTGAAGGGGAGCTGGGGATGGGGAGGATGTACTTTGGAGAGGCACGGATGTTGTCTGACATACCACACGGAGTGAGCGCATGTTGACCAGGAAAAATATAACAGTGTCATCAGTAGTTGCGAGTGTCTCACCAAGATCAGAGACAGGAGACTAGGGTGGGCCAAATCGGGTATGGTGTGACTTTTCTCCTGAAATGTCAATGAGCTGAATGCAAAAGGAGAGGAGAGCAACTAGGTTTATTAAGATTTGTGGTGTTTTCTTCCATGCAGTGTGATAGGGAGACAACAGAATGAGAGGTTTTAGAATACTAGTGAACAAAGGGATGAAGTGATGGCGTAGGTAGGGAGCAAGTGACATAGGAGGGACTGAATGGGGAGAGGGACAAGGGACTCCAAAATAAAGATGTCAGAGAACCAGTGTGCTGGAAACAGTAATATGAGAGAGAGAGAGAGAGAGAGGTTGTTGGGAACTCGTGGTGGAAAGATGAGTGTGAATCTTTATTTGAGAGGTGAACCAATCCGGATGTGACAGTTGGGTGTGGCCATGGAATGGTGCCTGAGAGTGTGTGGTGGGGGAGGGCCTGGAAGGCGAGGCAGGCATTGAACCATGAGTCCAGGCGAGGTTACCATGTTGAGTCACCCAGAATGATGTCAGGCTCGAGGGCGGAAAAGATGACTGTTGGCCAGGTGTCAAGTTCTCCCAAGAGATTTACTGACCATTTTGTCAATAAACAGGCAAAAAGAGAAAACACAAAAGCTGCCCAAAAAGGCAAAACACATTAAAGCAATTGCCTGAATAATTCAATTAAAAATATTTGTGGCTTCTTCGGAAAAGGAAACTTTGCCTGTATTTGCCTAAATGAATTTGTCTGACAATTTACAACATCCTCAATTATTTTTCTTGTCTGAATAGTGAGCAACTCGCAGGCCACCTCAGGTCCCATCTGGCCTTCAGGCCTGAGGATGGATTCACATTGGACCTATTACCAATGCAAGTTCACAAGGGAATGCTGGCGACTCTTCTTCTCTTAGACTGGTCATATTATAAAGAAAGGGATGTGGTGGAGAGCATTTGAATTGGAGAACAGCACACGAAAACTATTCCTGCCCCAACTCTGCATTTTGCCCTCTGATCTGCAAAGGAATTGCTTGTTCACATCAGCTCTCCAGCCTGATGAGTCAGCCCTGTCATAAAAAGTATTTTTCAAAACAGCTATAATACCTGTACTGTTTAATGTACTCTTTAATGCCAGATAAGCTGGCACCTTCCTTGCCCTCCAGGAGTGTACAATTGTACACATATTTTTAGCTGCCTAAAATAATAGATTAAACCAGTGGTCCCCAACATTTTGGCAACAGGGACTATTTTGGGGGAAGAAAATTTTTCCACAAATGGGGCACGGGTGGGGGGGATAGGAGGTGGAGCTCAGGTGGTAATGCAAGAGAGAAGCTTCACTCACTTCCCCGCTGCTTGCCTGCTGTGCCAGCTGGTTCCTAACTGGCTGTGAACTGTTACTGGTCTACAGCCTGGGCATTGGGGACCCCTGGATTAAACCACTTCATTTAAACTTCCACTTGATATAAGCAATGTGCAAGTAAACAAACAAGTGCTTTTGAATTATGATAAACTCAGGGATTCTTAATAAAGGGCTCATCAAGGATATCACCCTCCGTCTTCTTCCAAGTCAGAGAATCATAGCATCTACTCACTAACCGTCCGCCACGCACCCAGAACTGAAGAAAACACAGAGAGAACGGGCACACACATTTTTGCTGAGCACGCTTGCCGGCTAGCTTATAATATACATAACATATACAGAACATTCATAAAACAGAAGACTTTATCAACTACCAAAATCATCTGAAATAAATAAATGGTATTTATGATGGGAGGGATGAGCTCTGTTCTCTCAAGGATGGTGACATATGCTTCCTGTTCTTGTGTCGCTCACAGTATGGGGGGCGGGGGCAAGTGGCACATACACAGGTAAACACGGAACCACGAAAAACACCTCTATAAATTATACCAGAGTCCTGTGGGGCAGAGAGGAGGAGTCACTCATGGGAGAAGTTAGAAACATTCTCTCGGAGGCAGGGAAATCGGAACCAGGACTGGAACATCCTGTAGAAATGGGCTGAGGGGCTGGAGGGAAGGTGAGAGACCAGCCCCCCCGGTTCCAGCCCTCTCCACAGTGGTTTTCTCTGATTAACATCTCCTTAAATGAGTCCTTTGCTCAATAATCCTGAATTTATTAAATACTTTTGGAAGCAGAAGAAAAAGAAACCTCAAAGATGCTATGCTTCAGAAATTAACACTGAACCCCGGAATTTTAAAAAGGGCTCCTCGAAGCTCATCTAGCTCACCAGGAGACAAAGTGGGACGAGAGAATCAATAAACATCTGTGGAATAAATGATGCCATGGGCTAACCAGTGCTGGGCCAAGGGCTGTTTAAAAGGGGGATTAAAAAGAGGGAACAAAGACCAAAGTTCAACATTGAACCGTATTTCTAACAGTAATGACAATACTCATTTTTATTTCTCTTAGGATTTTCTGCTCAATGCCATTCAATGCCATAGTAATTAAAGTAGACATAACTTGGTGAAAGTTTCCTTGCACAAATATTCTGTGCTT
Organism: Desmodus rotundus; assembly: GCF_022682495.2. Classification (NCBI taxonomy): domain Eukaryota; kingdom Metazoa; phylum Chordata; class Mammalia; order Chiroptera; family Phyllostomidae; genus Desmodus; species Desmodus rotundus. The sequence continues at coordinate 76,907,030 of NC_071399.1, read as the reverse complement.
GCTTATGATATTTTTGAAATTGCAACTGAGTCATTTACCTTGGGTGGGGACCCCAGGCCCACACTGAGCAATTGTTTATTGGGAGGGACAGACAAGGCAGAGTCATGATCCTTGGTGAAACCTGGGCTGCCTCAGAGGCTGACAATCAGGATTTTGCTTTTTTTTTCTTTTTACTTCACTGGACAAAGTGAGAACCAGATGTACCAGAACTTAACAAAAATATCCCTAATGACCCAAATTGTGCAAAATAAGAAAACCCAAGCCTACCCTATTGTAAGCCAGAGATAACCCAAATTGATGGCCATAGGTGGTGTAGGTAAGTGTGAGCATTTGTAAAGAGGTCAGGGTAACTTCTGGTTTCCACTCCACTGTTTAAGGACCTCAGAAGTCACCACTCCATCCTAAAAATAAACAAAAATCTGGACAAAGTGAAAAATTAACAACTCTCCTTAGATCCATCAGAGAAGTGAGGTCACAGGGCCAACCACTGTCCCCCAAATTAGAGGGACAGATAAATACAATCACAACATACTAGAGCAGAAATTCATGAGCAGAAACCTCCCTGGGAACCGCTGCAGGGTTAGAAAAACCTAACCGTACCCGATGAATAGCCAGAGGCTCAGTGCAGACACCTCTGGGAGCTCACAACTCCCAGTCACAGGGGAGGCCCTACACTTTTTTGAATTTTACCTTCAGTAGCTCAATCCAGGTCCTCACAGTGAACATTGGAGAAAAATCTCCTAGTCCTTCCAGCGGGGGTGGGGAGGAGGAATTATTTTGAAATGCACAAGAGCACTCAGTTCTCCCTAACAAGGTCTATCCTCAGGAGAAACTATTTTTACCATAGACTAACCTCCGGAGGTTTTATCAGAGCCTAACCTATCTGGGGAAGGGAAATACTCAACTGCTTCTCCCTCCAACCACCCTGCCCCCTCCAACGGGAGGATGGTAGGGCCGAGGAGTCCAGGAAAAGTTCATAACCCAAGGATAAAGGTTCACCAAATGACTGAGATGTAATCATAGGACAACAATAGAACGTCTCCTCTCCCACACTGAGAGCAGCAAGTGCTGGCTAGAATGTGGAGCAACAAGAACTCTCATTCACTGCAGATGGAATGCAAAATATACAGTCGCTTTGGAAGCCAGTTTGGCATTTTCTTACAAAAGCCTTCATACTCTTAATACAAAATCCAGGTATTGTACTCCTTGGTATTTACTGAAAGGTGTTGAAATGCATGTTCAAATCAAATCCTGCACATAATGTCTATAGCAGCTTTACTCGTCTTTGTCTAAACTCAGAAACAGCCAAAATGCCCCCCAGCAGATGAACGAATGAACACACTGTGGCACATCCAGACAATAAAATACTATTCTGCACTAAAAAGAAATGAGCTATCAAGCCATGAAAAGATGTACAGGAAACTTAAGTGCACATGGCTAACTGAAACTATCCAATCTGAAAAAGCTACATACTATGTGATTCCAAGTATATGACATTCTGAAAAAGGCAAAACTGTGGAGACAGCAAAAAAAACAAAACCATCAGTTGTTTCCAGGGTTTAGAGGGCAAGAAAGGATGAACAAGCAGCACACGAGGCTTGTAGGGACAGTGAAACCAATCTGTGTGATACTATAGCAGCCCCCACCCATTGAGTGCACAATGTCAACTGCAAACCCTAAGGTGAACGATACAGTTTGAGTGCTGGTAATGTAAATGATAGAAGTGACGGTGTGTAAATTTTCAGTTACCCAAACTGGATGTCAGGGCTGGATGGAGACAAGTGTGGCATAACCCATATGGGTAGAAACAGCAGAGGCAGAACCCCGCTCTGCACTCAGTGACAATGGTCTTGAACAGAAGGGAGCAGCGGAAGCACCGCCCTCCCGGCCCAGGGGATGTTGCTTGTCGGATTTCTCTACCATGGGGTTAACTTCCCCTCCCCACTTTCCATAGGAGAATTTCTCAGACTAGATTTTCTTGAGTGCAAACAGGGATCGTATTGCAGGCTTCAGGTTATAAGATTAGTTGATATGACTGCAGGGAAAAAAAAAAATCCCCAGCTAACACGTTAAATAACAGGGAATTGGCATATTTTTTTCCAATTACACTTTAGTTTGCTTTCCAAGATTTCATGTATGTCTCAGTATTTAGCTCTATTTTCTTGGGGAAATGATATACAAAGTCATTTTCAAGTAAAGTCAAATTCTTTTACTAAAGATTTGTTAGGTAATTCATACACAAACTATTTGAATAAGTGGAGTAAATAAGATATCATTTGTAACACAGCAAAAGGACTATAACATATATGAGTATACACACAAATAAAGTGCATGTACAAAAGGAAAAATGTGGAATGGGGAAGGTCAGTGGCAGCATTTGGTGTCCTGAGGTCTGAGAAACTTTGCCCCTCTCGCTCAGGTGAAAGTCCAGAAGAGTGAGAACTACAGAGACAGATTTGATGCTGTTTAGGGCCAGGGGCTGAGGGGTGGAGGTAGGAAGTGATTGCTAAAGGGTACAGAATTTTTTTTCCAACATGATGAAAATGTTTTAAAAAATTGACTGTGCTGATGGCAATGACATCCTAAACTACAAATACACTAAATTGAATATACTAAAAACTATCCTATTGTTCCCTTGAAGTATGTGCCTTGTATGGTATGAGAATTATATCTCATGAAGCTGTTTTTAAAGTTTCTCTCTCTTTCTCACACAGAGATCCTGGAGGGGGGAGAAAAAAAAGGACCTGCCCTTGTTACATAATATACTGCTTCTGCTCCAGTTTATTTAGATAATCTCTGGTTTCTGGAAGAATTAGCAGTTTTGTAATAAGACAAAGACAGTTTTACAAAGAAGGAAACATTCACAGTGGTCTTTTTAACCTTCTATATAATCAGGCACCATTGAACATTCAGCAGCCTACTGTCAGAAGCAGCTTCTGCCAGCATATTCTAAAGCATTTATGAAGAATGAGCCCCACTGATTTCTGAATTGTCAGAATGAAAAAAAGCACAGCTGCTTTCAGTGGAAAGAAAATTAGATTGAAAAGAAAAGTGGCAAAGCACATTCCTATCGTTTGTGAAAATCTCCTTCTCTCCAGGCTCCCTTAGTCCATGGGCCATCAGGAAATGGAACTCCTCACCTGATATTTCTGTATAGCAGTTCACAGTGACTTCTCTCCTTCACACACGGAGCGAAGTCAGGGAGACATTCTTCTTATCTAAATCATTAGCCAGACTGAATGTTTATTGTGCAGTCAGTCTGCAAGAGAGTATAAGATTTTGTCTTCAGGGGAAAAGAATAGAAACCATAGACGATTTCTCTTCACTAAAAGGGCATGCTGAAAGCTTCATCTTCTTTCATTGCAGTATTTTTAAAACCCCTAAATCTGCATATGTTTCAGGCAGTGAGCTAAGTGCTATATATAGATGTTTATTTAATTTTACACCAACACTGTGAAGCAAGTGTCTTAGTGGAGATCCTTAAAATGCATGACAAAGCTGACTAAATAGTACACAAAACATCCATGGGCTCAAGGCCAAGAAGCAGATAGGAACCAGGGAGGCACACTAAGACCCATGGTGTAGTGGACAATAATGTTCTTCTAAGTCCCCGAACCCTGGGGCTGAACCCTGGAGTTTTCAGTTTCAAAGGAAAGTGAAGTACTAGAGACACACCTGTAGGCCTATGAAACAGAGAAGTTGGAACTAAGAATCTTCTTGGTATAAAGGGTCTGAAGAGCTACCTTCTCAGTAAAAAGGTGGATTAGACAAATTCATCGAAAAGCAAAGAGAACTATAAGGTAACATCTTGGTTCCAGCTAAAAACCGTGGGGGGGGGGGGTGTAAAAAGTCCCCTTTGAAAATCTGTAACCAGAGTCTGCTCTCACAGAGGCCTGGGATTCAAATTTATACAATTCCCATGGTCTAAGAAGTCCCAAGCTGAGAAATAAGCTTAAAATGGTACCCAATTTAAAGTTGCCTAGCAAAAGAAAAAAAGAAAAACTCTTTAGAGAAAGACATATGATCCCCACCCAGGCCCCACGTAATTGCCAGGTACAGAGTGCAGAGAAAGATGAGTTTCCCATCCACGTATGAAAACACGTGCCCAATCAAGCCAGTTTGAGAGTGAGAGCAGGCAAAAGCTGTCAAAAACAGAATTAGACCTTCTCTAAATAGGACATTAGTTACTGAAATGATCCGTTACAGAAGAAGAGAAAGAGAAGAAATTTGAGAGACAGAATTTAGAGAGAGAGAATTAGAGAGAGAACTTTTTCACAGGGAGAAGGAAAAAACTACTCATAGCTAAATGAGTTTCTGAGTGACACATATTTAAAACATTTGAGCAATATAAAAAAATTGATATAATAGATATATATATATATTAGAACTCTGTACCCAACAAGTAAAGAATAAACATTCTTATCAAGAATATATAGAATATCTATGAAAATTGACCATGTACCAGGTCATAAAGCAAACACAACAATCATCTAACAACCAATAGTATACAGACTTCAGGGGCCTAGATGTGCCTCAGCCCCTCCCCACTACAGGTCACGGACACTTCCGCCGGCACAGTGGTACTCTCAACCCAGTGAACTGCTGGGACACACTCCTGTTTGTACTCCTGAAGATCCTGAAAGCCTTCTACTTTCATCCCCCAGCTGCAGGCTGCAAGCAGGCCTGCTGGCCCAGACACCAGGTGGAAGACACATCTATGCCTCAGGAGACCCTGAAAGGGCCCTGTGCTTGGCTACAGCCCATCTAGCTGTGTCAGGGCCCAGTCCAGCCCGCTCAGGGACCTGGAAGGAGACCCACCGACTCACGCCTGCAGAACCAGGCCGATAGACCTCAATCTTGGCTATGGAACCTGAAACAGCCCTGGGGGTAAGTTCTAGAGCCCAGAATAGGTTCTGGGGAGCTGATCCTCAGCATGGTGATGATAGTTAACGAGCTGTGTTAGGTACTTGAAAGATGCTACGAGAGTAAATCTTAAATGTTCTCTACACAAACACACAATGCAATTATATGAAGTGATGAATGTTGTAACTAACCTTACTGTACATTGTATAATATAAATTTAAAAACATGATAAACAATGCTGAAAGTACATACACATCATCAGCTATTAAAAACAATGTCTAAGAACATTCTTGTATATTCTTCTTTGGGCTCATGTGAATGTGCAGATTTTTCTAGAGTTTATACCTAAAGACTGAAATTTCTAGAATATAGGACATGTTCATGCTCAACTTTAAAGAAAATGTTAAACTTTTTTCCAACTTGTACTAATTTGCATTCTCATCAGCAGTTGCAAATGCATTACTTATACTAAACTTATTTCCAAATTCTCTACATTATAGTGAAGTATTGATAATAGAGTATAATTCTTACATTATAAAAAGTTATGAAGTACACGATCTTATATGTTAATATTTTTTAATCTTTCCCAATTTCTTCATAGTATCATTTCCTGGGACTGGAATGCTGGAACAATGGAAACACACATTTGAAACTTTGTTACATGTTGCCCCACTGCCCTTCGGGAAAAATCTTTGTGAGGGTCCGTTTTGTCATATGCTTGCCAACATAAACCAGTATTAACTTTTTCTTTCTTTGCCAATTTTATAGCAGAAAAATGATATCTCATTACTTCCACTTGTATTAATTTAATATTCAGTTGGTTTGAATATGTCTTAATAAGTTTATTGTTCATTTGCATTTCTATTTTGAGGTTCCCAATTTAAATTATGAATCATTTGAATCAGTCCTAGAATATATATAATATAATCATGCAGATAATAATAAAACCTACTACTGTTCCGTATATTTTACCCCTATGTTTATAAACAAATTTAGCAATGATGATTTTGAGATCATCCATAATACAGTCTGATAACAAAAATAGCTAGCTTTTCTAAGATTTTGTCATGTGCTGTGCACCTGGCTAAAAACTTCATATACCTGATTTATTTATTTATTTACCTATTCGTTCAACAGTTACTTACTGTGTCTGAGGTAGTGACCTGTTGTGTAGTGGTGGATGAAACAAAGGTTCTCTCCTTGTATAGCTTGGTGAGGTGTTGAGCAGTAAGTAACCAATCAAACAATTATTTGCAAAATATGACGGCAATAAAAGAAAGAGAAATGTGTGGAAATAGAGGATAGCATGGGCTGTATTTAACTGCAATAACTGAAGGAGTCTTCCCGGAGCAGCAGCCATGAGAAGGAACCAAAAATCTGCGGAGAGGAAGAGCTTGCTTGCCGAGCGAAGATCGTACCCACAAAACTCACTCAGGAACGTGAGGAGCTGAATGACCAGCAAGCAGTAAGTGAAAGGGAAGAATGTGAAATCAAGTTGGAAATATCAGCAGGGACCAGATGACAGCACTGTGATGGCCAAGGAGAGGAAGTGACTTCATTCCCTGTGCCTTGAGAAGCTTAGCCTAAGAGAGTAGATAGGCCTGGAGGTGGCCTTGTCCTGCCGACGACCCAAACCTCAGGTTAACTGAGCACCACACTTCCATTATTCTTTAGAAACTGTGAGTGTAAATGAAACTGCATTCTTTAAGAATCATATCATTATCCTATCTTACATAGATTTAATATAGCTTAAAATAAACTTGAACTTCCAGGACGGGAAAATGCAATAAATATCCTTATCAAATTCATACTCCTTTCAGTGCAGAAGCTAAAACTTAAATTGGGTGTTCTACATCACGCCCTTTACGTGGCATTACAAATAGAGATCCAGCCCTTGCAGCACTCCAGTGTTCCACTTATCGCGAGGCTCACCCAAGTGTCTGAGTAGGAATGGATTTGCTGAAACCCTTTCAGGAATCTTCTCACTGGGTAAAGAGCTTTGCAGTGTGACCTCATCACACTTATCCTGGTCGTTTGGACGACAGCATCCTGCTGCTTCACCTGCTTTCAGATGTTCTTAGGATTATAGTAAATCATCGTATCTCCCTAAAAGGTCTCCATTCCTATTTGATCCTCACGAACAGCATGAGATGTTGCGTAAGTGTTGTTGTCTCCATCTCATAGATGAAGAGATACCAGCCAACCTCATGGAGCTTCAGATTCCTCACCTATGAAAGGGAGATAATAATACTTACTCTGCCAACCTCTCATACTTACCGAAAGGAGCGAACAAAATAACCATGGATGGGAGAGTTTCTGAAAACCTAGAAAACATCATAAAAGGTAAGCTATTAATATGTTATCATAAAAGAAGACATATCTGTACCATGTACATTACAATACAGATGTATAAAAAACTGTACATAGTATCCACATGGGAACTGCCTCTTGTTCTGAGGCCCCATGATAATAGACTTGGGGGTAGGAGAAAACCTAAATCTACCGATTCTGAGTCACTCCATCTCTTCCAGTTTAAAACAATCTCCTTTTAGGTTAATTCAGTCCATTTTGGGCAGAGTCAAGGTAAAGTTGAAACTCTCCATTAGGACTGTCTCACCTGAGTCCCAGGTTTCCCCGCTCTGTTCCCGGATAACAAGCGAGCACAAGGGGGAGCTTACACGTCCTTGCGGCATCAGGGCAGGGACCCTGTGCTTCTCTCTGGCTCCCACTGTCCTCTGGCTAAGGCAAGCTCCTTTTACCCACCTTCATATTGGCCGCTGTCCTCTCTGCATCTGCTCATGAAATTGTTTCGCCAACGTGACGCTGGTTTCTTCTCAGCCCAGCAGTCCACACCCGGCACCTCAACCTGACCTCATTTCTCTCTGCCTTTCTGATCTGAGTCCCAGCCTTGGACTCCATCTGACCCCTGGTGAGGTCATCCTCTCTTCAGCCTCTGCTAGGGATTCCCTCTTCCCTCACTGCGGCAGCCTCACTGCCGGCCTGCTGGCTCTCAAACTTCAGTAGGCCTGGGCACGTGTGGGAGTTCTGAATCTCTCCATGCTACCTACCAACAGATGTGAGGAAACCAGCTCTATTCTCGCTCTCTCCTCATATACCCCTTCCTGGAACTGCCATGAGCTTCTTTCTCCTTCTTTCCCCCTTTATTTTTCACTTCTTTTCATGTGGTGAAGAGCAGAGTAGCAAAGCTGCTGATCGAAAGGGAAAAATATTGGTAGGCGTCATCCCTGTTCCTTCCTTTACCTGTCTACTCATTCTGTAAGACCCTCAAGAGCCCAACTCTGCTATTCATCTTTGTACATAAGCCAGTGCTTTGCCTATATATAATTGACGAGAGTTTGTTGATTGAATCAATGACTGAATCGCCTTAATTTATTGGTAGGCAGATCAAACATTTAGCCCAAGTTAGATATAACATATTGCTTTTTACCTAGTTGTCCTTAATGGCAGGCAATACAGAGCCTGGCATATAAGACCTAAATTTGAGGGAGGCAGGAAGAAATAATAAATAAAACATTCCCCACCAAAGAACTGAGCTTAAAAAAAAAATCCAAAGGGAAGTATTTAAAATTTTAAAATTAAAATAACATTGTTTTTCTCTTTGCCTGTACAACACAAAATCAGCTCAAATCTGTACTCCTAAAATCTCTGAACAAGGATTTTATAAAATGCAGTGTTTCTGCCATGATCAACTACTGGTAGCTGGGGGAGGGGCTACAGCAGAAATTCTTAGACATTGTCCCCTACAGACATATATATAATTAGGACCTCCTCATAATAATAATAATACATAAAAGATTTAAATGAAATTAAAGTCCATCCCCTTGAAAGTGGAGTTCTCCCATTTTGCTGATTTAAAATTCATTGCCTTTTGAAATTTGTAACTGACCCTCTTTCCCTCTAAAAGATCGATCGCATTCAGAAATCCTATTGGAGAAAGCGGCTGACTCCTACGCAGAAAACAGTAACCAAATTTAAACCGTGGCACGCTCGTGCTCAAGTACAGCATCCTAGCAGACACACACCGAAGAAATCCGGGGAGCTCAAGGTTTATGAGTTCCAAACGTTATTTGCTTAACGAACAACAGTAGCACTATTCTTGGGAAGCATACCACAGAGCGAGGTGGGGTTTTAGATCTATTTGTTTATGTTTCCGAAGGGGATTTAAGCCACTCGCTTTTGTGCAGTATGTGCCAGAGCAGACTAAAGCATCGACTGGGATGTTGGAGGGCACATTTATGCCGAGGCTTAAGGTCCTTCTGAAGACTGCAATGGTAGACAAACAGGAGGAAGTCCATCTGCACCCTTAGCTCTGCTTTCCAAGTTCACCTCCTTTCCTCACCCCTGACATTGTTCGTTCTCTCCTTTTGGGGGAGAGGGGTGCTCTGAGATGAGGTGACGGTGCTGCGGACGGTTTCTGGACACTAATCTCTGAAAACATTCGCCCACAAGGGCACTAGGCAGCCAGGCACTCATACACAATGACATCATTCTGCAGTATTAAAATATGTCACCCGAATTGTTTTCCTGTGCAGACAATGTAATATGACTACAGAGAGTGACATCGTGTGTATGTCCATGGGTGTCCTGTCAAGGAGAAAAAAAAAAAAACCACTTGTAAAAGTCTTAGAAACTGAAAATGCATCAGTGAATAGGCCTTTATGTTGGATATTTATGGGGAATTTGGTTTGTTTTCTGATTCTGTTTCAACTTTTAAGGACCACCGTTAATGTGATTAATTAGCAAGAATTTATTGACTTGAAAAATCTCGACAGCCAAACATATATGATTTTTTTAAATGTATTTTTTCAGGTGAAACTATAAACTGGAGGTCTAATTAAGACCTGCTGTTTCCTGAAATTTTGTGTGCACCGCTCTGGGAAGTAAAGTTGCATGGAACTTTCCTTGAAGGCGCACATGTAATCTTAAGAGAAAAATCCCAGCGTGCACTTCACTCCTTCCAGACATAGGCCTTACTTAAGAGTCCCAGTGAATTTATATCCGTGGTAAACATGAAAGCCCGCTATGGAGCCGGCTGAGGGAAAACTCAAATCAGCTCAAACGTCCTGAGTTGAGGACCTCAGCTGTTCCTAGTCATGTTTCCAAGTGTACACTTAAAAACCGTGATCGATCATGCAGTTTTAGTCTGTTGACATTTTCTTACATGTTTCTTTCCCATTACTTTTCTAGAAATAAGTCTCTCTAACAAAAGAGAGCAAATCAACTGGTAAGAAATGTAATAATAATAGCAATACTAGAATATTCTATGTAAAACAATTTTTTGACTTTTGATGAGGTTGCAAAAGGCCTAAGTGGAACTGATTTCTGACCAGTACCCATTTCACCTGCTTTCATTAGAAAAATGTTTTCCTTTTCTTAATGTTGCTTCTTATTAAATAGTTCCAATGTTAGACTTTAAACTGCAAGAATAAAATAAATCTACATTTTTCTCAAAACTGTCCAAGTGTTGTTAGTTTAGTAACATATGTATATGGCTTATCCCAACATTCACTATTTGGTGACGACAAACTGCTGAAGTCAGGATTGCTTCAAAACAATAAGCGAATGTTTTTTTTTACTCACTTGAAACAAGCTTTCTTCTAATGCCATTGTTGTCATTCAGCTAGATATTTTGAAATGATAGTTTTTCCAACTGATTACCGTGTAAGAAGTGAGGAGAAAAATCACTGAATTCAAAATTTTTTATGTCTTTTTTAAAAACTATATTGTAAAAAGAAACTTATCCAGCTTGCAAATCTCAACTAAGAAACAAGTTATTTCCTTTAGATAACACACTAAGTATCAGGCCATAAAGGATCAGCTAACAATTTAGTCCCGGTGCATAATTCTGTAGCCTGTAAGCTCAACAGAGCCAAACACAGATAATACCCAACACAAAAGCCCCTTTTTCTACTTCATGGGTACAGACCCATGCACCTCCCTAAACGTGCAGGGGAACAGAGGTTCTTCCTCCCCTTTGTAATATGTACAGTGCTTTTGTCCACCAGCTCATTGCCCCAGAAAAGGTCTTGGTCATTTCCTGTAGACTTTCTGTGGCCTCCTCAATGACCTGGAGATAGAAGCATCCATGGTTGCCTCTTCTCCTGACAATTTGACTTCCCTGGCTCCACCTTGCTGCATTCCTGTCTCAACTCAGAGCCGGCAAAGGCCCTTCCTTGGGAGCTCAAGGCTTCAGGCCACACAAGGGCAGAACAGCCAGTCAGAGTCGCTCCTGGCACCAAGGAAAATTATTTGCCCCGAGAGGCAAACACAGCAGGGGCAGTGTCCAGAGTATCAATCCCTCTCTTCTGTGTTATAAAAGGCCCTATTGTAGAAGCACAAATCACTCAGAGATGGCATGTACAATGTCTAATCACTTACTAGCTATTGGGCATACACTGGCTACAGGCCCCAAACTAGACACTCTCTGTAACCTATTCACTGGAGAAAGGCAGGGGAGAATATAACACAGATTTATATTCATCTCCCCCTCCAGCCCCTCACCTCACAGCAAACATACATCCTTTGAACAAGTAGACAACCACAGTCATAATAGAGATGTGGCTATTCTGACCTGCGAGTAGCCAGCTAAAGGAAAAAACACAAGCTTGGTATTCACACTGCCTTAGCTCCGAATCCTGCGTATGTAATCAGTAAATGGTGTGACCTTGGGGAGTTTCGTGACTCCCTATGGGCTTCTCTTCTCTTTTGACTTGTAAAATGAAAATGATCCTAGCTACATCCTAAGGGCTGTGAAGAACACTTTAGTTTGCAGAAGTTCCAAAAGCTCTGTGTGGCACATCGTAGGTGCTCACCAATATTATTAGTTCTCTTCCCCGCTTCTAGAATTCGAAATGCTTGTCCAGATATCTTATTTGACCCTCACACAAATCCTGCTCCTAAATATTTTCATCTCAGAGGCAGAATTTGAGGTCTTTGGATTTCCTTTCATTTCCTTTTAGGAAACTCTATTGAAAAGATACACTTGTTTTCTCCAATTACCTTAGCTCTGTTCTTTGGCAAGTTTTACAAAGTACCTGAAGCAATAAAAAGGGTTAATTTTACTCCAATGTTCCAGATGTCTTCAGCACCTTGACTTTAGTAATATACTAAGAACAGTAAGTCTTTTTAATGAAAGTGAAAGGTATGCATTGTACTTAAATCTGGAACTTTTTCCCCTAAAGAAACGCTGCCACCGGGACCTCCATCCCGCCATTTTAGACAGGGTGAGATATGTTTTCGCTCAGGTTCACCCTTTTTCAGCACATTTTCAACCAACTGCAGTTGGTATCCAAGCAGTTAAAACTACATCAGCACTAATAGCTATGAGCTCATCTTGTATAAAGACATTTTTAGTTAAACACCACAATCTTGGGAGGGGGGAAAGTTAGCGTGCTTAACCAGGCTGGCTTGGAATAGCTCACAATATGACGCATACCACAGGAAATAGAGTGGTATGAGGCACCTACAAAATATTTTTCAAACAAGTCATTGACGCTGTAAGCCCCATGCCTCAGCTTTAGGAAGTCACTTATTAAGAATCAACACCAGCCGTGCCAAGCTAAGCTTTTGCTCTTGGTGATTTTCCAATTGAATATTCAGGGCCCTGTCTCAGTCTTGTTTTCAGGGGAGTACATGCCTGGAATGTTAGCAAGCTATTTGCTGGAAAAAATGCCCACAACAGGCCCAATGTCGATCACATTAATGCGTTTGAGTGGGTATAGAGTGCGAATGATTGAAAATGCTTCCAGATCCCCGTTGCAGGGGACAAAGCAGGCTCTGTTCTCTGATCTGATGGTCATTTTTTTTTCCAGCGGAGGATGTGGTGCAGGAAGAGGGAAGAGTGCCAATCTCTGTCTAATGGTTCCAAACAGGGCCTGGGCCTAGCTCTCTGGATGCTGATGAGTGGGAAATGAAACACAGATGGGTCAGATGGGTAAGGAGAGAGGGATTACAGGTCAGGCCAAAGAGTTGGAATAAATTAAGTGCTTATGAGGTACAGAATGGCACATTGTTTAAGTGAATGGACAGGGAAAAAACATTCCAGCATTGTTCAGGGCAGTGAGCGAACCCGGCGTTCCTCTTCCCAGACCAGCAGAAGCCACAGAGATCCTCGTCGTCAGGGTGCGTGTGACCGGCACACTGAAATATGGCCGATGGGTGCCTGGAACATTCTTCTAGACTCCAAAGAAGCCAGTTTTGTTTTATTACACGTGAGATGTAATTTACTGGGAGAAATGTTTAGTTTCGTGTGTCAGATCACAGAGTCGGAGTTCCCTGGGGGTCTCTGAGGAGAAGGTGAGTAACCACGAATTAATATAGCAGGGAAATAAAGTGACAAAAGAAATGTTTCATTGTGCCTGAAATATTGAACCAATCTCCCCCTTTTTAGCCTTTTAAACCTTTGCTCACAAATCAAGGCGTCAGCCCGAGTGGGGAAACGCAGCAGAAGCCTGTAGTACCTGCCAGTGAAAACAAGGGCACTCTGATCTTCTTCCTTCATTTTAAGTGTCTTCATAACATCAGGAAAGGCCAGGAGAAGGACTTTTTGAGAATATTAGAAGATAATCCAAATTTTGAAAATCGAAGCACCAAAAACCGTGACGGGTGTGTTCATTTTGGTATTCCAGGTATGTTAGAGAATGCTTGAAATCCCAAAGAGCGTACAAGGCTGATTTTAACTTAGTAGTCAGCAGTGATAAGACAGGCTGGAGAAAGCGTGTTTTCTCGAAGGAACAAAACCCATAGAACGTGAGTGCAGAGCATGTCACAACAAGGGAGAGAGCTGAAGTTGCAGTTGCCAACAGAATTAGAAAAGTTCTAAAGCTTGGAATTAATGGTTTCTTCTTTTAGAGTGACAGGAATTATTTTCAGAAGTTTATTTTCATACCAGCATGTTTCCATTTCATGGACTTGACCTTTCACAGAATATCCCACAGGCGAAGCTGGAGACAGCGGTTGTCCACAGTCATCGGGGCTGCTCACACTGCGAGTGTGCAGTTCCCCAGTTTATCGATTGGTGCGGCTCCAGGGACAGCAGGGCGATCATTCCAGACGACCAGTGTCAAAAGCCTTGAGACAGCCTATCTTTAACCGGCCAGTGAGTTCCACTGTTATTATTTTAGTAATTTGGTTCAGTGAATGATACTGACCATATGTACAGGTCTTATTTTCCACTGTTCAAGGCCATTTCAAAACTATGCTACTTATAATTGAAATATTTCACCTTTTCTCCCGGTCTTCTCCATCCAAAACTTTTTATTATTTCTGTGCTCTGAGTCTTGGAACCCCAAGCATAAGTAACCAGTTCATAAAGCACATTTGAAAAACGGTCATGACGCAAGCATCAGCATTGGGCTGGAGAGGGAAAAAAATGACTGCGGGGATGTTTCTAGCCTATGCTGAGCAAAAACATAAAAAAATGTTATTCATGGAAAGAAGGACAGACCCATAAGAAACTAATATCTGGTTCTGGAAATTTTTGTATTTCCTTTCCAATAAAATGAATAATTTTTTTTCAGTTTCTTTTTGTCTCTTGAATAAAAAAAAAATGACAGTGGAAAATGTTTGTGGAAGAACCTAAAGGCAGAGGTTATTTTGATAATGCTTAAATGACTACGTGTTATAACATAAAATTGGAGATAATTCTTTTCAGGAAAATACACATGAAGCAGAGCAGGGTTCCCAGGAGACTGCCGTTTCATCCGGAACATAGCTCCCCCAGGATGTCTGAATGTGGCGCAGAGGCTGCCACCAAGCTCTTGACTCAGCTTTCTGAGTTAGACCCTGAAGTAAGTATTCATAGAGGGGACCGAGTAGCAGGAAGGCCTCTCATGTACCTGTGAGGACACCTAGGCCACCTGGCTTATTGCCAGGAGTTACCAGAGGATAGAAAATGTGCTTGCAGGCTGGAAACAGGGCCCGCTGAATCTCAGTGGCTGAGGCAGAAGGCTGGCACAGGATGTGGGAGCCCCTGACAAACACTCTCAAGGTGGAAAAGCAGGGCAGGGAGGATGAGGCCATCGTCACCTCCAGCCAGTGCCACAACTGAGTATCCCCTCACACACAGCACATCCTCTGAGGGACATGGTCCCTAGGCTGGAGAAAACGCCAGAAAAGCACAGCTCTCCAGAGCAGTGGGATGCATCTAATACCTATCTGTATCGTCCTTACATTTACTCTGCAGTTAGCATCTGCAATCAGAAACGAATATCTTCAAGAGAATTCCCCAAATTTTATAAACTTCAGACCCTACAAAACCTGAATCACCCCCAGCATGACCGTTTATGAGGTGGAACTATAGAAATCATTTTTGGAGAGAGAAGGGAGGACTGGTCGAATTCAGGCAAAGCTGTCCTTTGATGGCCAAATACGTGGCCTGGAAAGTAGACCTGAAATCCAAGTCGTCTGGTCCCCCGTACATGACTGTTACACTATAGCACGTCACACACTTGCTTTTTTTAAATATTGTAATTAGTTTTACATGTTTTTATGTATTGCTTTCAGAGATAGAGGGAGAAACATGACTTGTTGTTCCACTTATTTATGCATTTATTGGTTGCTGCTTGTATTTGCCCTGACCAGGATCAAACTTGTAATCCTGGTGTATTAGGACAATGTGCTAACCAATGGAGCTACCTGGCTATATCACACACTTTCATTTAACAAAGGACCAGAGGAGAAGCCTTTTATCTAATCTAGGCATTCTCCTATGAACAAGTCAACAATTTCTTTTCTCTCTTTTTTTTTTTTTTTGGTCTTTAAAAAGATATCATGTCTTTTGCCTTTTCAAAGACATGATATCTTTTTAAAGACCAAAAAAAAAAAAAAAAAGATATCATGTCAACAGAAATCTAAGGTCTTGAGGCCACAATGTAGGAATTTTCTTTTCCACCAATGACTTTCCAAACAAGGAAGAAAGTACTCACTGACTCTCTGCAGAGCGCACGCTGCATGCTGTTCTCAAGTTGTGGGGACAGGTTTACGCTCCACCAGCACCCTTTGCCCACTGGACTCTTTTATAAACAAAGGCAGGTGTTCCCAGAGCAACTGACTGGGGCAGGGTGTGTCTGGTGGCCATGGAGCACATCGAAGCTATCTGGACTAGGAAGGGGTGAGCACACCCCTGCCTCTGTCATTCTTAGGAGAGGTTCAAGATGTTCCACATAGTGATAAATGATGCTCCGTCTGGTCAAAGGCTAGAAGGAAGAATAGAGTGCTCCTCCTTCCAGGGGGCGGCCCTGACATTACTGTTTTCACAGCAGTTCTTTGGTAATAAGCACAATGAAAATACCATCATCACGAAGATAAATATTCACGTGCAACAGTTACACGGTAGAGATTACATTCAAGTCAAGGACGTCTGCAACCCCGTCTGCCAGGCCAGTAATACAACCCGCAGACCAGTTCACCTCCATAGAGTCAGTTTACAGCACTTGGGTGTTTGCTCAATTAAAATCCTACCCTGGTGGGAAAAAACAGATTTCCAAATGGTGACTTTATTGATTCAATAAAATTTAAGAAATTCTGCTTATGAAAAACTCATTAACCAAAACTAATAAATAAGAGTTTACCCTGCAGTCTGGTTCCTCTTTATTTGACAGAATTAAAAATCACTCTGGAACAACTTAGTTCATTTTTCACTTGTTAATTGAGCTTAATAGTTTCGTAATTCCCTTTCTGTTCTCAGCTTGCGAACTCTTCATTCTTTCCAGCAGTGCTTGCATTCTCTCGCTCTTAGCTTTACAGAGCATATATTTATAAAGAAGTCTCACAGACGTGAAGAGCAGGGAGGAAAGGGAAAGAAATGCGAACCTTTTACTTGGGCTGATGCAACGACTCCAGGCTCAGCCCGGCCTCCGCGAACGGTGTCAAATTACACTGCCCTGTTAGAAGGATTCTCCAGCGTGGCCTCCAGTGCAAGGCTCGTGTCAGACACAATTTTATTATTGAATGCACGTCACAGCAAATTTCCACAACTGGTCAACATCTTCTATAAAAAATTGCAAAGAGCCCAAATTGTGTGCACACTGGACCAAAGCTTTCCATGGTTTTTACCCTCTGACACACAAAACTTTTCCTTTGGAAGGCTATGGCAAATGTTTGTTTGTTTATTGTTAGCACAACACTTTTTTTAAAGCAGGAATCTGTTAAAAGTAGCTTATGCTAAATATGTGTGTGTTATGACCTTTGGGATAAAGTGCAAAGCTTGAAGGATAAAACCAGAGTTGGTCAAGGTACCTTTGTCACTGTTCCGTTGTCCCTTGAATGGCTGTGCAAAGGCCCCAGCCACACCTGTTCACATAGGTTATATTTAATATGCATTGTAGGTTCTCTGTAGCAAGACTGCCTGCTATCTAGTAAAAATCAGTCAAGTCTTACAGCATACATCTTAAAAGCTAGTAGCTGAGGCGAGTCCCCCTGAGTTGCAGAGCCTTTGCAATGTATCAGGTAGTTTCATTGTATTCCAGGGTACAGTCCTTTTTGTTGACAGTGTTTAATGAATTATGCATTGAAAAGAATTAGGGAAAAAAAGGGCTTAGGCAGACAAGAACATTCCAACTAGTTTAATGTACACAGATAAAAGCAAATAATTGTTTTGTCTTTGGATAGAAATTGAGCACTACAAAAAAAAAAAAAAAGACTTGGATGGAATTCGGTAATGTCAAGTTATTTTTCAAAGTGGTTATACCAACTATGCTTCTACCAGCGTTGCTAAGTGTTCCCATTGTTTTACATTCTTTCCTATTTGGGTCTGAAATAATTCATAATTTTAAACATGCAAAATCACTGACATATGCAAAAGCAGTGGGTATTTTTATTTCTATGTGAAATTATTAAAATCAAGTCAAAAGGAAAATGGTTGAAGTTGTCTGGAATCAGTCCTCAGCCCACTCTTCTCCTCTCTCCTCCCACTCAGAGTGGATCCTGGTTAGGTCTCTGGGTTTAACCATCTTTCTGTGAACTCCGAACTTGTATCGCCAGCCCTGACCTCTCCCCTGCTTTTCACTCAGTTGCCTATTCTGTGTCATCTTTTGCTTGTTTAATGTGTGTCTCAAATTTAATCTTCCCATTTCTCTAAGGGGACTACCTGAAATTCATAGAAAAAAAAGCTAAAAACTATGACGGGCCAGATTGGCTCATGTCAACTCACATCAAAAACCATCACTGAATATATAGAAAACCAAATTCCTTATCTTGTTTAAAAGGGACTCACCACTACTGAGAGGTTTTCCATCTAAGTATCAAGTGGATGGATTTTAGGGATTTCTATTTGCATAATTTCCTCCTAGGTGTGAATAAGCTAATTATTTAATTTGGCATCTTGAATTTTTAATTAACTTGATAGTGGACACCTGATTCTACTATTGCAAATTCACCTGAAAACTCAATATAAATGTCTGCATAATAGTCCATTATGTACCTAAACCATACATTATATTTTTAATTTCTCTGTTCTTGGGTACTTATATTATTCTTAATAGATGATGCTGATTCTATTAGTGATTTCTTTTTCCAGTGTATTTATGCAGAAAGTTATTAAATATATGTTTGTCTTATGCCAAGTAACTTCACTAAACTTTCTGGAATT
The DNA here is from genome assembly GCF_022682495.2 of Desmodus rotundus. Lineage (NCBI taxonomy): Eukaryota > Metazoa > Chordata > Mammalia > Chiroptera > Phyllostomidae > Desmodus > Desmodus rotundus. The sequence continues at coordinate 76,888,558 of NC_071399.1, read as the reverse complement.
ATAGTTAGTTTCTATAATAGTTATTCAGTTGATTCTTGACTGTTTGCAGAGATGTGCAAATAATGGAAACATACAATAATGAAAATAAGATTTCTTTCCTATGCAAAAATATAATTTTTATTTGTTGCCTATTCAAGTGCTTCCAAAACAATGTTAAGTGAGAACATTTATCACTTAAGTGAGAACATTGAACACTTACAATGCACTAGGCCCTGCCACAATTGTTTAATAAACATTATATATTATTTGTTATTTCACTACTTCCTTGATTTGATTTAATTTTAAAAAGTCTCCAATATCCTTAAATATGTGATTGGCTATTGGTTTGAAAGAGTTCATAGTGCTCAGGCAAGTAACTTATATTCCTGTTTAAAAATAAAGTTTTATTTAAAAATAACATGTAGGTTTATAGAAAAGTTTCAAGTATAGACCAGAGAATTCCTTTACCCCCTTCATTCAGTTTCACTTAATCTGACAATGTACGTAACCATGGTGCAGTTGTCAAAACTGAGGAATTCCCAGTGGTAGGTACTATTAAGTAAACCCCTGATTTAAGATTACTCCGGTCTTCCCACTAACTTCCTTTTTCTGCTCCAGGATCTCATAATTGCACTTGGTCTTCACGTCTCCTTAGTCATCTACAGTCTGTTTCTTAGTCTTTCCTTGTTTTTGATGACCTTGTCAACTTTGAAGTCTTGGTCAGGTTGTTTGAAAAATGCCCCTCAATGTGAGGTTGATGTTTTTCTCATAGTTAGTTTGGATTTATGGATTTGGGGAAAAACTGTCACAGAGAAGTGTCCTTGTTACCACATTATATAAGTGGGCACGTAACATCAACCGAATCTATCTCTGGTAGTGTTAACCTTGATGAAGGCAGTGCTTGCCAGTTCTCCCCACAGCAAAAAGATTTTTTTCCCTTTCCATACTCTTACAGTAAGCTGCTCTTGAAGTACACCCCATTCAGGCGGGGAGAGAGAAACTAAGCTTTGCCTCATGGAGAAGAAAGTACCTGCCTATAATATTTATAATTCTTTTGTAAGAGAATCCAATCTCCTCCATTTACTGATTGAAGTATTTGTGTATATTAGTGTGGGCTCACGCATGTTTATTTCATACTTTGGGCTATAATCCAATACTATGTTATTTATTTTATCACTCAAATTGTTCCAGCTTTGGCTGGTTGGTTCTTTCGGGTGTCCCCCGCGTCCCTTTGACATGCCCCATCCTCTGCTGTTGTTCTGTTTTGTTTTGCTCCCTTTGTTCCAGTGAGCACTTTATTGCTTTTTGGCAAGATCCTCCCAGGCTTACCTTTCACTGGCCTTTCCTTTTTACATTTAGTGTTTTGTTTTACCTTTAAACAAATTGTAGTAATATAAACATAACATAAAATTTACCATCTTAACTGTTGTTGTGCATACAGCTCAGTGGCATTAAACCCATTCACATAGTTGTGCAGCCCTCACCACCATCCCTCCACAGAACTCTTCATCTTGCAGACATGATATTCTCTGCCAATTAAACAATAACTCCACATTACGTGTTCCCCTAGCCCCTGGCAAACACCATTCTAATTGTGTCTATATACTCGACTACTCCAGATATCTCATATAAGTGGAATCATAGAGTATTCGTCTTTTTCTGACTGGCTGATTTCATGTAACATGAAGTCCTCCAGGTACATTCATGTTGCAGTATGTGTCATAATTTCTTTCCTTTTGAAGGCTGAATAATATTCCATTATACGTACATGCCACATTTTGTGTATCCGTTCATCTGTTGATGGACACTTGGGTTGCTTCCGGCCCTCGGCTATTGTGAATAGTGCTGTGATGAACATGATTTTACGAATATCTTGTAAAATCCCTGCAGTCCCTGCTTACAGTTTTGTGGGTTGTATATCTAGAAGTGGAATTGCTAGATTATATGGTAATTTTATGCTTAATTTTTTTGAGAAACCTCCATACTATTTCCACAGCAGACACACAATTTTATATTCTCATCAATAGTGCCCAAGGGTTCCAATTTCCCCACATCCTTACCAACAACTCTAAACCCATAGAATGTACGACACCAAGAGTAAATCTTAAGCAAAGTTCATAGTTTACATTTACGTGTCAATGTAGGTTCACTGATTGTAATAAATGTACTGTTCTGGTGGGGGGTAGTGTTTAGAATGCGGTCCCCATGTAAGTGGGGACCAGGGATATCTTTGTACATTCCTCTCAATTTTTCTGTGAATCTAAAAGTGTTCTAAAAATATTTTTTAAAAAGAATATTTTTCAACATTTCGTTATGGCCTAAGTAAATCTGTTAAACAATAAGTTGAACTTAGCCTATTGGGAAGGGCAAGCAAAGCAATCGCACTGAGATACTGTCATCACTGAGGGTTAAGATGAATATTTATTTTTAAAAGAAATGAATTTTTATTTGACTTCTTTCTAGAAACTGGTAATATTCATTCTCTCACACTAGTTATTCCTTAGCTATACTTGTCAATGAAATAATAGAAGTTTTTGATTCATTTATTAAACCATTTATTAGATATCCACAGTGAAAATGCCAGCCAAGTAATCACCAGCGGTATTTAACACAACTTTAAAAATATTTATCGAAAGAATAAACTGACAATGTAGCAGAACATGTTGGGAGGTGAGCAAACTTTTTGATGCCATTCCTGTTCCTTCACAAGCTCAGTGAAGACAAATTTGTGAGGCTAGAAAAGCTCTTCAAGTTGGCTGATTTAATAACCTCTTCCTACTAGAGAAAAATCTTTCCGGTCTGATGAGGCTAAAACAATCTAAATGGAAATATTGGTTCCCACAGATTTCTGTTGCCTTTGATGATAAAACCTTCTGCCTCATCTATTTCCTTTTGATCTAGTTGAAAAAGGATGCTGGGAGAGGCTAGGACCAAGCTCCTTCGGTGACCAGCTGCTGGTACAGCTGTGGCTTGTTAAGGCCATAGGACAAGGAAAAGTTCCAGCATGCTTCCTGTTTTATCACATTCTTAAGTTAACATTATATTACTGAGAAAAGTGATATCCACACAGATGCAGAAATATGGTACATACTGAAGGCCAAATGGATTGTAAAAATGAGGATACAGCTATATATTTCAAGAAATTATTAAGATGTAAAAGCTTATCAATAGAACCTTTATTCCAACTTAGCAATTTGGGACAAAGATCTGCTTTTAGATAATTTACTTGTCTAAGATTGATGGGGAGAGAGTTTGAATTCTCTGGAGAAACACACTTTCTGGTCTCAAGTATCCAGATGGATTTGAATCCTAGATCCAACCTCAGAGGCTTAAGGAATGCTGCAGAAGGCCTCCAGCTGATAGGGGGGATCTTAACCATGACTCTTACTGCTTTCCATTAAGGAAATGAGAAGCAACTCAGTTTTTACAAGGTGTTAACTAAGCTTGGCTGAGCAGCCCAACTGAAAAATCAAACATGCCCAAACACTTCATGTTTATAAAAACAAACTCCATTAACATGCCTGGCTTCCCTTTTCATAAAATTACAGATGATTTACTGCATATCTCAGCGCAGTCCAATTTTCCTGTAAAATGCATGTTCTGTATTTTGTTTGGCACATTTTAAGTGATCAATGTGTAATTGTTGAATTGAATTAGAATTGATTTGTTTTCCATGAAAATTATAATGGAGGATTTTACAGAACTTGTGACTGCCCAACTGGCATAAAAGAGAGTATTTATACAAGCCATAAGAACTTGTATGCACTCCTTAAAGGAAGTTAAACATTTTTTTTAACTACCACAGTGTTCATCCTTCCAAAATCAGGCTTAAAAGGAAAACGACCAAATTCTCTAACAACTTGCTCCATCAAGTTACGCCTTTATTACAACAAGTCTCTCCAGAGTGATTTTGGTGTCTCCAATAACTATACACCTGATTACTTAGATTATTCTAGTAAACCCAACTCTAGGCCTTTTCTCAATTTTTAAAAATATTTCCAGAATAATAGCTTTTTCTCTTTACACACTTGAAAAGGATATTCAATAATAAACATAGAAAAAATACACAGCACCCGTCTCTGTAGCCTTGCACAGAAACAAATCCACAGAACGGAAGCCCTCGGTTTACCCTTCCCTGGTCACATTACCTGCCCCTCCCCCTCAGAAAGAACCATTTATCCCATTTATCCAAGACTTAATTCAAATGTGCTCACTGACCCATGGCCTGGAAACAGGCAAGCATTGTAACAGGTTCATAGTAGAAACTAGTTTCACTTTTAATGTTTTGCAAATCATGGACTTAAGTGAGGTGATGATTTCACGTGTTCTTTAGAAGACTCTGGTTCTCTTACCCCTGCTGCAGATATGCACTTACCAAACTTACTAAAATGTTGGCGTAGGAGGAACAGACATTGTGGAGGCTTCAAACCCGATGCTTCTCTCATCGCATAGGCCCTTCAGCACCCCCGCCCCCCCCCACCCCCCGCCCCCGACACAGGCCGGCCCCCAGCGTTCTCCATGCTTGGCCAAGTGCGCCTCTCTGCCCTTCTATGCTACCTCTCTCAGTCTTGCAATACACTCAGACACTGTTCTACCTGCAGTGCCAAAAGCCACATGAAAGGACTAACTGTACAATACCCTTTCAGTCCTAATGGCTTTTTGTTGGTTGGTTGGTCTGTTTTTTGAGAATCAGAGGTTAAAATGCCCAGAAGAGTTTTTTAGATAAGGATAGTCAGACTAAAATTGTAAATACTGATTCCTCGAGTATTTATTGAGCACCTACTATGATGCCTTGAAGATACAAAGGTTAATAAAGAAATATTTATTTAGTGTTGGCTCTTTTCAAGTGTTAGGTAATGGGGTAGGTGATGAGCAAAAGCGTATTGGTGATTCCTGTCTTCAGGGAGTTTACGAACTGGTGGGAAAAAAATAGAAAAATGAAAATAAAATAAAGTGCTTCAGCCAAGATATGAACAAAGCCCTGCGGTCAGTGTCTCTTCACGCTCACCTTCCTCCGCTTCTTTGTTCAGATTTCCTCTTCTATGGCCTCTACTCCAAAACACAGATCCCTAGTCTTGTCCCTCATTAGCCTGGATCTTGGGGGCCCCTAAGTGTTCTCGTTCTGCTGACCTTCACCTCCTTCCTCGACCTCCTCTGCATTTTACCCAACAACCTCATTTAGGTGACAGGAGATGATAATAAGTTTAATTGGATTGATCCTGGCTCTTCTGAAGTTTCTCCCTGGAAATGTTGTGCAGTATTGTAACCCAGTGGAAATAAAATATCTCTCTGGAAAGGGGAGGCCATGAGCACAAATTTGGAGGTGAAAGGCTTTTCTGAGGTCGGCTTTTGAGGGAGGCATAAATTATTTTATACAGACCAGGCAACTCTGCAAACTGCATGTGGGAACCACCATGGGTCCTTCTACTATTGGGCATTTCCTTTCATTTGAATGATTCTTAAACTGTTCAAAGTAATAATCATTTTAAACACATTTATTGATTCCTTCAGATTGGAAGCCCCTTTGAGGACGTTGACAACTTCCTTTGAATTTATTCAACTTTTCCCTTCCCCTACAGGAAAAGGCTTTTTATAAAGCAAGCATTTATTCCTCCCAGGAACATTTACTGGCTACTGCCCCAAACAAGGCCTGGTGACAATGATGTGGAGGACACAAGATGTAAGCACAAAGCAATAACACACCATTCTGACCAAGGGAATGAGGATTATAGTGTCTCCCTCTTCCACACACGTGGAAAAGTTGTGAGCATTTGGTACTTTAAAAATGACTTTTAGGCATTGCTTTCAGCCACGTATCACGCAGCACTGACAAATATATAGTGTCAATATAATATTGTTATGTCTTCAACCCACATCATCAGTCACAGGCTTATCTGTGTTCCTCCGTCTCCATTTCAAAGCACTCAGGAGACTCGGGTGGGCAGTGATTTAGGAAGAGATGAGAATAGTTGCACATTTCCCAAAGAGTCGTGGGTGTATTTTGTGGGAAAGATGATAATGATAATCATGATGATAATGATAAGGTCCCCAGCTGTCTGTCGAAGTTCCTTTCTGGGGAACAGCTGGAGATTCATTCTCTCAAGATTGCATCTGGCTTGATTTGCCAGCACTCAAATCCCATTGATCTGGTTCTGTTCTAGCCCTCTGTACTCACAGTTCAAAGAGCAGGGAGGCCTGTAAAGAAATTACTGCCATATTGTTCAATCGGCCACAGTGAGCAATATATACGATTATAATTAGGAACACATTAAGGGAAGCAGCTCAGTGGAGATAAGCTGCTTGACTGCATACGCTTTTTGATGAGGGCTTAGCGCCAATCTGAGAAGAAAAAGATTAAATGTTTGTTACCAATCCTTTTGAACTTGTGGCAGAACATGTGGTAAAGCATTTTTGATTCAAATTAAAAGCATCCTAGGATAAAAATAACCCTGTTCTCCCAGGCCTTTCCAAGTGAAACCATTTGGAGACTGATTTATTGTATAGCCCTTAACCTCTTTCCACTGGCATGATTAACGTAAGCATTTCTGAATCCCATGTAAGCCTGGACAGGTATTTGTCTTGTTACACATCTGTGGAACAAATGGCATACAAATTAGACACTCAACAGATGTAAGTTTTCAAAGGCCAGGCAAATTTAATTTGACTGTGCATGTAAATGAAAAGTTCATTGAGCTCTGAGGTCAGTGCCGTGGGTTACAGGTAGAGAGGGTTGTCGCGTCAAATGTCACTTAAGGGCCAGCAATTCAGAAACCCTCTACAAGGAGCTTCCTAAACCAAGCAGAGAAAATACAGGCGGTGGCTGCAGTGCCAGAGAGGCAAGCATGGGGAAGGCTGGGAAGAAACGGCCTGATCTGACCACAGCCTCAAGCCTTTCCGTGCACCTTGGGAAGAAAAAAAGGCAAGATGAACATATCAAATAGTCTAAGCTTCCATGTCGGAAGGAGGCAAGGTCTAGCGGTTACTTCTGGGAACGGAGGCTGGAAAGTTTGCTCCAGATTCAGCCTATTCCCACCTCTGTGGCCTTAGGCAAGTCTCTTAACCTCTCTGTGCCCGTTTACCTGTAAAACTGGGATTTTGCACTGCACAGGAATCTAAAGTTTCATATCCACCTAAAGTGATTGATGACCTATTTAAAGTGACAATACATATTGTACACTTCATGACTGCATGACATTATCTGCCAAAGGAATACTTTAACTTGGTCTTAATGATATTGTGTGTTGTTTTAATTTCTGTAAACAGTGAAGTCTCTAAAGGCTCATTGAAGAACAACTCCATTGCAGTGTTTTCTCACATTCTCTCACCCACTCCCCCCTCCCCTAAGACAGACACATGCAGGCAACACATGCATTTCCTCTTCCCATTCCAAAAGCTGAAGACTTTCTTCCCCTATATAATTTCTTCCTGGTAATGTAGGTACAGTGGTAGCAGTAATGCTACATTTCTGAAAGCAGTGAAAATCAATAGCTGATACCACAAGCAAACTTGTCAGTACGTTAGCTATCAGCCTCTGCCAAGATGTCCACATTCTGTTATCTGAAGTAGCATTTTCCAAGTTCCCGGGGATGTTGATAGGTGTTTAATGTAAAGACTCTTTGATCATAGCATTTTGGAATACATTCGGTTAAACCCAGTAATATGACTCCCTTTAATATGATAATGTCTGTTGTGAGACTCGAAGAGAAGGCAAAGTATGAAATATTTTCCATTTTGTGTTTCTCCCCCACTGAGAGGTCTCAGGCCTGTTGTTCTGAAGAAAACAATTGCAGAAATACTAATCTAAACGGTTTTGTAAACCCTTGTTATTTGAGAAAGGTCAATGAAATGGGGGCCTCTTAAACCAGTTGGAAGTTTTTTCCAAATCCAAATGAGATGGATTGAGAGTGAGGATATTTGCCTTTAGAAAGAAGATTAAGGCAAGTGAACAGGTAGAGTATTCCTTTTTACTCTTGCTTCCACCAGGAAGAAAATATTGCTATTACTCTTTGACTTTATTTGGTTTATTTGCTGTGATTCTTCCCTATAGGAATAATAATAATAAGAGTATTTGGAGCAGCAGAGCTCTCTATATTATAAATCTGTGCCAATTGCTAGAGGGTCAAACAAAACCACAGTTTATGATAGTTTTATAAATACATTATGTTTAAGTGATCCTTATTGTTCTTTGAAATGCCAGTTAGTCAGGAAACCCTTGCTGCTTTACAGCCATTAGTCAGGGAAAGTGGGACTTACGACTCCACAGCGGCATGAGAATAACTCACTGCCTCACTCCTAAATGGCAAAGTTACAAGGGAGCAAGGGACGTCTTTCAGGTAAAAGTGGTATAAATGAAGACAAAAATCCATTAACAACTTTTACAGCTCATAGCTAGGTAACCACAGTGCCCTGCCTGTGAGTACCTTTACATCATGTGTTTTTCAAGGCTGCCTTCCCCCATTAAACCCTGAGTTCTTTGAGGTCAACAGATGAGATCTCATTTGCATCATTTTTCCTGGAACATTTCGTCGTGCCAGAATCATAGTAGGCACCTGTTAGACATTTACCGAATTGAACTGACATCAAGTGAGTTGGGACAAGATGTGTAAAAACATAGTCTACAATATGTAAAATACCGAGGTTGAATCCTATTTTCAAAGTGAAATAGAGAAATTCTGGATTTGTCTATGTATTCTGGCCAGGATATACTGTTAATTTGTGGCTAAAAGAGATGACATAGAAGCATAAATATGTTATAATATTATTCTGGATCATAGAAACCTTGCTCAAATGGAGTGTTTACCTATGTGTTTTTTTAAAAAATTCAGTATGAGAAACTTTTTAATATCCTAGGTAAATGTCCGTATTTGGTTATAACCTACTGAGTTGATTTTGAATCTTGATTCTTCTGCCTGTCATGGAATTATTCTTCGGTGTTCTGTGTCATCTAAGGATATGATAACCCTATCATTCATCTTATAACTCAAGACTTAGATAAAAATTTTAAATCCAGAGCCAAGAGAAAAAGCCAGTAGTCCAAAAGCAATTTCATTTAACCGATGAGCAGCATTGGGTATGGGCTTGCAAGCGGTGGTCATGTTCTCATCCAGCCTTGCTTTCATATACACAGGATATCCCGAGACTTTGGCAAATACTTTCCTGACGTATGTTTTGGTTCTATATATTGTAATTGTAAAGCTACTGTTACAACTACATCAGGTCAGAGTTGACACCTGCCTGCAGCATAATAGAGGCAGGACAATCATGAAGATTGACATGGTTAAGACTCGAACCGACGGAGGGGGCCAACCAAATCAGGTCCGGCCCGGTGCGTACTTTCACATCTATCTTCCCTGACACTGCCACGGAAACTGCCATCGTGAAGCATATGGCCAGCAACTTACCTCCCTCAGACTTCCTTCCCCTTGAGCAGTTTGTGGTGTGAACTCTCTACTTCGTATCCTTGTGTTGCCCTGCCTGCCCTTTCCACTGAAATGCCAGGTGAGTGCCACAAAATGTTTTCAACTTAGAGCTTTGGGGTTTTGAGAATAGCCCCTGGAGATATTTACCATTTATCATAATCTGTATCAGGAATTCCAGGAGTTACCATCAGGCAGGGTTTGGCACCTGACTCTAAATTAATTGCTACAATTTTTTCTATCAGTTTTAAGAAATTTTAAAAAAATTAGAACTTTGGGTGGTGAGCACACAAAGCGGGATGCAGGTGATGTTTCATCGGGTTGTACACTTGAAACCTGTACGGTTTTATTAACCAATGTCACCCCAATAAATCCAATTAAAAATCAGAGACTTAAGAGAATCTCAGTATGTATGAGAATTCAATATAGACAAAAGTGGATTAATTTACTGGAAAAACCATGGGCTATTTAACCGCTAGCAATGACACAGAGAAAGAAAATGAGCATGGGCTCCAATCTTATAGCATTAATTCAGATGGACTAAAGATGAGAGTAAATAATACATGGATTAAAGAATATTCAAAGAAGATCTAAAACACCCAATGTGAAATTTTAACCAAAATGGGAAACCAAAAGAAAAGATAGACATATTTTACTTTAGAAAAACTAAATTGGCAAAAGATATCATACACACAGTTAAAGGACCAACTAAGAATAAGAAAAAACATGCGTAAATCAAATGATAAAGGGTTAATATACAAAGCGCACATCATAGTAGATATATAGATGTGACAAATAAAGGAAAGAGAAGAACTATTGAATTATAGGCATGAGACAGTTCTAGGCAAGTTCATGGAAAAGCAAATCGAAATTACTAACAATGGTATGAAAAGATGCTCGATTTCACCAGCAGTCAGGAATGGAGAGTTTAAAGAAACAATAATCTGTCACTTTGTCAATTGACCTCAAACTAGCAAAAACTGGAAGTAAGAATACTTGTTATACATTTACAAAAAAGGAGGTAATGTGAATTATATAAAAGAAAATGGGAACTCCCATACAGGGTTGGAAATATGAAGTGGTGTAGTTTTTTCTAGAAAGCAATGTGGCAAAATCTATTAAGCTAAAAATACACTTCAATCCAAAATTCCCACTCTGGTCATCCAGAATATAAAATTTTTTTAAAATTATATAAGAGGCCGTGGCTGGTGTGGCTCGGTTGGTAGGGGGTCATCCTGCAAAGCAAAAGGTCACCAGTTCGATTCCCAGTCAGAGCACATTCCTGGGTTGTGGGCCTGGTCCCTGGTTGGGGAGTGTGAGAGAGGCAAACGATTGATGTTTCTCTCCCTCTCTTTCTACCTTCCACTCTCTATAAATAAGTAAATAAATAAATAAACTTAAAAAATATATGTGTATTTCATGCAGCCCTGTTTAGATGTATTTTTTGAAGGATTGTTTCAAGTGGCAAAAAAAAACCCTGACTGGAAACAAATAAAAGCCTAGTGATAAGTGAATAGCTGAATTCATGTGATATATCCTTATTAAAGAATATTATGCAGCCACTAGAGATAAGAAAATAAAGCTAGACCATTTGATATGATAGAACTTATTTCATGTGGTATTAGTAACTGAGCAAGTAAGTTGCAGAAATGTTTATTATATAATCTTATATTTATCTTTTAAATGATTTTTAAAATCCCTATTATGCATGTGCATAAGGGAGGGTGTGTACATACTCTATATACACATGTATAGTTATACATATGTGTGTAAGTATCTGTATATATTTTTGTTTGCAATTATATGAACAGGGTAAGATACATAAAGGTGAATGAACATATTGCTGTTAAGTGTTATGGGGGTGCATACTAAGGAATGTGAGAAGACTGAGAAGGGATTGCAAGTACAAAATTATAAGACCCTCTAGCATATGTGTGGCTATACACATAAATCATCACATTTATGCATTATGTAAAATAATATATAAGTACTTAAAGGAAGGTTTGAATGAAACTAGTAAAAAGGGACTAAGCACAGAAACTATGTCAACAAGACAAAATGCTTCTAACAAGTTGAAACGATTACATTACAAATTAAATCAATTAAATAATTTTTGACACTAATAGCACTTATGTCAGCTCTCCCTACTACAATACTTTAGAGACTACCAAGTGCTTTCCTACTAATTTTCTCATATAAAACTCACACCCCTGACCATGATTAACTATGTAAGCATTATATGCAACTTGTATCCTATTCTGTGAACTTAGTTGAAGAAATTCGTATGTGTCAGGTCAGATTTTAGTAATTTACTAGGAGAAAAGGTTAAATTTAAACTTGTATCCCAAAGTCCCTGCCATCATAGAAGGCCAGCAACACTAAATGATGCTAAAATTTGGCAAACGAAAGAAGTGAGCCCTTAGAGGAAAGAGGCTGTGCCTGGGGACTTCAGTATTCCACCCATGAAGCTGTGAGCACTAACCTTCTTTCAAAAAGACCCAGCTGAGCTGGGAAGGAGGGATCTCAGCTTCTAATCTCGGCTTTGCTGAGAACTTGCAATGTGACTTTGAGAAAATCACTTGACCTTTCTGAGCTTCTGATTCCCTGTAGGTAATAATCCTGGCCTTATCTCCCTCATTGTTCCAAAATAAAATGAGATGATTTATGTGAAAGCACTTTGAATAGTAAAATGTGCTATATTATTATTCAAACAAGGCATTATCCTCCCAAACCTACTTAGAAGGGGGTGGTAAATGAAATATTGCATATTAATGTGATCCTGGGTTTCAGAGAACTTGGCTTCTCTGAGCACCATTAGAGTCTCTGCTATTTTTCTGCACAGCATAAATTATGTGCTCCAAACAAGTCTTCAATACCCTTCAGAAGCCTGAGAGGCGAGTATGAGGCTACTTTAGTGCCCCCAAAATAGGGGCACTGAAGAGAAAGGAAGAGCGTTTAAGAAAACAGTGCACAGGCGCTGCCTGCCAAGTCTGTTCTCAAGCTGCGGTTCCTCGTGTGCACGGGTGTTGAGAATAAAGGAAGCATGTCCAGAAACCCAGTCTAGGCAGGAATTTCATACCCTCTGGGGATTTCACCAAGTCACTATCATAGAGGCATGTCCGTGCATAAGTGTGAACATACACAAACACGACGTTATAAAAGCAGGTAGCTTTGCCACGTTACACACCCCATTCACAAAATGGCATCAGTTCCACAAATCTTATTTGCTACTGCACTTGGGGGCCTTTTGCAAGCATGTTTTGTGCGGTTTTTGACCTTAGAGTTATTTACCTATTTTGTAGCATTCTAGGGAGTCGCGAAGTGCATTTTTCCCTCACACTTGTGTCTGTACTTTGTATCTCAAAAATAATTATTTTCCTACCTAAAAATCTCAGAAATGCCTGAATAGTTTGTTATTGTTGTTGTTTTTAAAATACTAGAGCTTTGGAATGAGGCCAGACTTGGAAAAATTTGGTCATGGATTTTCTCAATCTGGGGACCCTGACTCAATCTGGGAATTCTCACCAGCATTTTATTAGAACCACCAAATCCATTTCATTACCTGTGGGGTTTCAGAGGAAGTAAATCTCTAGAACAAGGTTCCCCTTGTGCATCCAAGGGCACCTGGGGCCTTATTCTTCCCCACAAACCCATAAAGATAATAGCAACACACTTTGCTGGGCACACAGGAAGAAAAATCTCGTTCCTAGTTGCTAAAGACCTAGCGGCTGTCATTCCTCACTCTATGAGGCTCCTGGTAGCCCTTCTCACTGCAGGGAAAGAGATTTCCCCTCCACGCTACTCAGCTTAGTGGTACAGCGTCAGCATTATAAAGGTTTGAATTGACATCTCAGCTCAACCACTTATGTGACTTTGGACAAAGTCATTGACCTCTTTGATCCTATTTCGTCATCTGACAAAGGGATATACAGTTTCTAACTAAACGAATATTGATGAGGATTAAATGAGAGTGCATGGAAAGAGCTTAGGATAGCATCAGGTAAGCAATAACCCTCAGCCAATGACTGCTAGAAATTACAGTAACACAGCAGCCATAGCAAGGATGGCTCACTACCACCACAGCAGGAGAAGTACCCAGTTATGGAAGGGTCTAAGTCATTTAAAAGAGAAAACAACTTTTATTCTCTGAACTTGAAGGGAGACAAGCTGTATGCATTAATTAGTAAGAGTGTAACTACACAGAGCTTTCCTATCCATAAATCACAGGTCAAGCTACAAGAAATTTGCACAAGGAAATCAGGAAGCAGGAGCCTCCACTCTCTTGGATGATTCCTGAACAGCTCCATGGTAAAGCACCAAAGGAAAAATAAATCTAAAACACTTAATACATTAGAAGTACTTGTATATGCAGCTTAAGATGTACGTGACATTACAAAACACTATAGACCCCTATGTACGCCGAGAATCATAAACTCTGGGTTGTAAGAACCAGCCTCCATGCCCTTGGAATGACTGTTAAGGCACAAACAGTGTCTTTAGATTCTAGTCTTGTCTTTTAAAGAAGGGATCGAGCTGGTCTGTGCGGTTCCTGTGAACACAGTGGTGACAAACTTCTGTAGGCACAGTAGGGGTGGGAACTGCCCTGATTCATAGCCTTTGCCAATTTCCACGGTGTAAACACTCCCACCATGAGGTTTCGCTGAAAGCAAAATTGTGAAGAGATGCCACGTAGCCGCTACTCGCCGGCTCCACTGCCCCACTGTGGGAGCAGAGCAAACACTAAAGGCGGGGGTGGATGTTGTTATGAAGATGGCAGCTCTCTCAATCTCTCGACTGACTTCCACCCTAAAACTGTTGGATTCTATTTCTGTTTTCAGGCTGAATTATTTTCATTCCTTTAATTTTTCCCACTGATCCTACTTACTTGTCCTCGGTTACTCCTCTTGTTCTGCTATGAATTATAAGCAACCCACATCCTTCTGACTGAAGATAATGAAAGAGAGATGTAAGATATCAGTCATTTATGGGAATATGAAGACCTAGATTTCTAACAATGCTGTTCAAATCATCTTATTTTAATTAAGGTTTATTATAGCATGTGTCTAGAATAAATTGCTAATATTCAAGTTCAAGTCCTTAACAACTATAGTTTTGGCCTCTCTCCAACCGGTGTTAATGTGGTTTATCAATTTCTGTCTCCACCCAATCCAGCCTGCACACGCTTGCCAAGAATATCTTTCTGAAATAATACTTGGATCACATTTCCTACTCAAAACTTCTAGTGGTTTCTCAACCCCTTCTGAGAACAATCCAAACTCTTAGCCTTCAAAGAGTTCTTTCAAAGACAGAACTCCAGTGGCTTCAGTTGCCTACATCTCTCGGGGTCTCTTCATCCCAGCCGACTCACCGTCTTTTCTGCCCTTGAATTCCTATCTTCCTTTATGTAGAGAATGTTTCAGAGAATGTTTATCTCTCATTGCTAAACTCACACTCTTTCTTCAGTTCTATGACTCTTTTCTAACCTCTCTTTGTGATTTGATCTTCTCTCTTCTGAACTCATTCAGTTGTCTTTACCTCCCAAATTGCTCATATAACACGCTGTTTAGTGTTGGCGCTGTTTGTTTGCATAATGTCCTCAGTGGGATTGCCAGCATGAAGAGCAAAGGGGTCATATCTTTGACTGTTCTGCCAGCACTCCCCAACAGAACTCTCTGTGATAAAGTAAAAGTTTTTAGTTCACACTGTCTATTATGGTAGCAACTAGCTACAGGTGCCTGTCCAGCACATGAAATGTGCCAGTGCAGCTGGGGAACTAAACTTTAATTTTATTTATTCAATGCATTAAAATTTCAATTTAAATAGTCACAGCTGAGTAGTAGCTATATATCGGACAGGACAGCTCGACCCTCCAGCGGACATGGCACAGTGCCTTCTACTTTGCAGCTGTTCAACAACTATTGGTTAAGGAATCACTGGGATTCTCTAATGTCACAATATAACCCCCTAGCTACTTCTAGTTTCTAATTATTTTTCACTGTGGTCTCTGGGCACTTCCTAGTCCTCTTAAACCTTGTTGGACCTTGTTGAAACAGCCACTGGGTGGAATTTAAATGTTCACAAGTACAGAGTCTGCTTCTATCACTCTAGACTCAGAGGTGGGTGCTGAGCATGCCAGGAATGGAGCATTTGAGAGCAAACTATTTCTTTCCAGGGGCTCATCTCCACTCTTAAGACAAGTGCGCCAAAACCTGCCTAAGTTTACACTGAGACTGTCTAGAAATTGTCCTCTCATTTGGGTCATTTTTGCCATGCTACCTAAATATAGTAAGACTAGATTTCAGCTTTTCATTGGTGAAACATGTTAACCCTTGGTAAAATATGTATTTTAATATACATGTATGTTTAATCCAGTTTAATTCAGAGCAAATAATCTTATATATTTTGTGCATTCACTTGCACAGATGAAACAATAGTTATTTTGCAATAAAATGAGTTTCAAATAATGTAAGCATTCTGTTTCAGCAATGTTGAAGAAAAGCTAGAAAATTCTTTCTCTCAAACAATTTGGAAAATGCTAATAAACACTGAGGAATAATTCTGAATACAATCTTAAAGTGAAATGGACTTTAGACATCAGTGAACTCAACACACCCACAGCACAATTAAATATAAAGTCACGTAGCACTGTTTTCATTAAACTATTAATAAATCTTTGCCTACAGCAGAGATAAGCAGAAATATATCTGATTTCTGTAGCACTTTCCATTAATTAACAGAATCCTACTTTATAAAGGTATTAAAATGTCTTTTATTTGAAATGAGCAAATTCAATTAGATAAGTTCACTTTATAAACATAAAAGATACAATGCTATTTGTATTATTCACTCTGTAGTACATATTTAGAAAAAGGTAGTGTAATAACATCTATCTCACACACAAAAAATCAATGTCTGTAAGGAAAGGAAACATTTACTTATTTGCCTTCTGTTTCTATTAGATACCAAGATTTGCAGATGTCACTTTCCATGAATAATTCACCCCAGAATTTGGCCCAACTCCTTCTGTTTCTCAGAAAACATTTAGAGACTTCTTCCTGTCAAGATGGCAGCACAGGCAGACACGGCTCACCTCTCTGCACAACCACATCAAAATTACAACTAAAATATAGAACACCCATCACTCAGAACCATCAGAAATCGAGTTGAATGGCAGTCTGACAACTACAGAATTAAAGAAGCCACATCCATCCAGACTGGTAGGAGGGACGCAGATGTATAACAGACTGGTCCCTCACCCATGTGTGGTAGATAAAAATTCA
Organism: Desmodus rotundus; assembly: GCF_022682495.2. Classification (NCBI taxonomy): domain Eukaryota; kingdom Metazoa; phylum Chordata; class Mammalia; order Chiroptera; family Phyllostomidae; genus Desmodus; species Desmodus rotundus. The sequence goes on along the minus strand of NC_071399.1, from coordinate 76,871,883 downwards.
GGAGGGATATCTTGGGAGTAAGGAGTCCCAACCCCACACCAGGCCCACCAGCCCAGGTTTCCAGCAGCAGGAATATAAGTCCCCACAACATCTGACTGCAAAAATAATCAGGGGTTGAGTCAGTGAAAGAAACTTCTGGAGCCCCAAGCAATTCCTCCTAAAGAACCCACACACGGAGTCACCTACTCAGATTTACTCCCTGTGAGCTCCAGCACAGGGCAGGAGTTTCAAAGGCACCAGTGGCATACAGGGAGAGACTGAAGTATCTGGCATCAAGGAGAGAGCTGGGGAACAGCTTTCATCCAGACAGAAAGCGGGAAAGAGGCCATTGTCCCTTTTATAAACCCTCCCTCTACAGAGATGGTGGTGGGAAGCTGGTGCCATATCTGAGATTCCATCAACCTGGCTAACACTTTTTGACCTGCCTTGGAGATCCACAGAGGTTCCACCCCACCCAACTTATGGACCCACCCAAGCCACTTTTCCATATGAATAGCTGGTCTTGGTTCATGCTGCACAACTTTCTAAATCCTATCAGACAAGCAACAGCTGGCCTCAGTGAGCCCCAGGCCAGGCACTAGCAGCAGCCAGCCTAGATTCACAGCTTGGCTTCACCTGGGATCTCCAAGCCCAGCACAAGTAGCAGCCATCTCAGATTGCTTTATGGCTCAGGCAGGGTGGCCACAGGAAAAACACAGGTGGGTGCTGACCTTGGTGTGTACCACCTGAGGAAACCCCAGGGCCAATGCATCCAGTGGACAGCTATAGACCACTTTGGAGCACCACCACCTTGCCCCTGCACAGCTGACCCCCCACAGAGGCAGAGGTTGGTGGTCAGTGGTCATGACCAATCCTTGCAACTGACTGGTCTGGGAAAATCTCTTCCATTTATCTGCCATCAGCAACCAAGTCTCAACTACAAGAGGAGGGTGTACTCAGCCCACACAAAGGGTACACCTCAGGTACCCACCTTGGGTGACAGACAAGGGAGGCTATGCCACTGGACCTTACACCTACTATATGAGGCACACTACCAAGACATAGAGTCAAAGCAGCTCTACCTAACACATAGAAATAAACAAGAGGAGGCTGTCAAAATGAGGAAACAAAGAAACATAGTCCCAATGAAAAAACAGATCAAAACTCCAGAAAAGGAGCTAAACAAAATGGAGATAAGCATGTATCAGATGCAGAATTCAAAATACTGGTTATAAGGATGCTCAAGGAGCTTAGTGAGGACCTCAGCAGCATAAAAAGATCCAGTCAGAAATGAAGGATACACTAAATGAAATGAAGAACAATTTACAGGGAAACAACAGTAGAGTGGATGAAACCAAGAATCAAGTCAATGATATGGAACATAAGGAAGCAAAAATACAACTGATCAGAACAACAAGAAGAAAGAAGAATCCATAAAAATGAGGATACTGTAAGCAGCCTCTGGGAAAACTTCAAGAGGTCCACCATTCACATGTCACTGGGGGAGGGGGGGATGGAGAAGGAGAAGAGAAAGATCAAGAAATTGGAAAGCCATTTGAAAAAATATTGAAAGAAAAATTCCCCAATATGGTGAAGGAAATAGACATGAAAGTCCAGGAAGCACAGAGAGTCCCAAACAAGATGGGACAAACAAGATGGGATGCAAAGAGGCCCACACCAAGACACATCATAACGAAAATGCCACAGGTTAAAGATAAAGAGAGAATCCTAAAAGCAGCAAGAGAAAAGAAGTTAGTTACTTCCAGTGGAATTCTCATAAGACTGTCAGCTGATTTCTCAAAAGAAACTTTGCAGACTAGAAGGGATTGGCAAGAAATATTCAAAGTCATGAAAAGCAGGTACCTACAGCCAAGATTATTCTACCCAGCAAAGTTATCATTTAGAATCAAAGAGCAGATAAAAAGCTTCCCAGACAAGAAAAAACTAAAGGAGTTTGTTATCACCAAACCATTATTATGTGAAATGTTAAAGGGACTTGTTTGAGAAGAAGAAGATCAAAACTATGAACAATAAAATGGCAAAGAATACAAATCTACCAACAATTGAATCTAAAGAACAAATCAAGCAAACAAGAAGAACAAAGACAGAATCACGGATATGGAGAGCGTTTTGATGGTTGCCAGATGGTCAGGAGGTGTGGGGAAATGGGTGAAAAGGTGAGGGGATTAAGAAATACAAACAGGGAGTTACAGAATAGCCATGGGGATGTAAAGTACAATGTAGGAAATGGAGCAGCCAAAGAACTTACATGCAGGACCCATGACATGAACCATGGTGGGGGGATGGCCTGAGGGAGTGGGGGTGCTGGATGGAGGTGAGGCAAAGGGGGAATATCAGGACAACTGTAATAGCATAATCAATAAAATATATTTTTTTTAAAAAAGAAAACATTTAGAATTACATCACATTTGACCTAGGACCTCACACACACATACACGCACACAAGTGTAAATAAATATTCTGTAGTACGATGTAAGTCATAGATGACACATTTTGTGATGTCTGTATTATCCTATAAATACTCTTTGTAGAAAAATTAGGTAACACTTGTAGGTGACTAGTTGTTTTGTACTTTGCTTTCCGTTCCCAAACAGTCTTTGACTTCCAATTATACTGAATCATGGAACCTGTTATGCTACACAATGAGTATATTGTTTTACTGCAAATTCCCAATTTCAATATCAAAAGGAGTACAAACTTGCCTCCAAGATAGTAATACTGAAATGTATTCACTGTCAATTTGCAATTTCTCCGGCTCCAAATGTAACAATTAGACTATAAAAATACATTTCTGAAAGGCAGATTAATTATACAACATAAATAAATGCAATGGTGTCATCTTTGAACTCACATAGTACCCAAACTAAGCCAAAAGATGTTACCAGAATATTTTATTAGATGCAGGTTATGCAGCACTTTATGGTACACAGAATAATGGGTATAAAATTAATATACGTTGCATATAGAGTATCTTGATGAAGAGCTTATTAAGTTGCCTGACTCTAAAATTTGCCTACACCAATCCACCTACCTCGGTTTTCCTTAGTAACTGGCTAGAAGCCTCCTTCTACATGATGCACAATGGTCCTTTTTGGCTCAGCTTGTTATATTTATCAGAGATTATAAATAAGTGACAACTTCTTTCTTAGGATGTTACATGTACTAGGAATATTTTTTGTTGTTCTTTCTTTTTATCCTCACCTGAGGACATTATTTTCATTGCTTTTTTAGAAAGGCAGGAAGGGGGAGAGAGAGAAGGAGAGAGAGGTAGGGAGGGAGGGAGAGAGGAAGGGAGGGAGATTGATTGCTTGTGTCTTGTAGGCTCCCTGACTGGAGATGGAACCCGTAACTGAGGAATGTGTCCTGATCCAAATCGAATCCACGACCTTTGGGTGTACAGTTTGACACTCTGACCAACTGAGCCACACTGGCTTTTCTTTCCTTTTCTGAATTCTCACTTTGGCTTCCAGGAAAATCAGTTTCTCAAATGGGAAATACAGACAGGTATTTCCCATTTGAGATGTGCCTACATCTTATGTAACCTGTTGGACAGATGGGCCGAAAGCTATCTGGGAATCATGTATTGAGCAGAACCTGTTCTTTACTCCAGGGAAACTCACACTTCCAAACAGCATGTTCACAGTCAAAAAACTTTCTTCACTTCCAAGCACCCAGCATGAGATCTGTTCATATTATAAACAAATTAGCTTACATTATATTCAAGACGGCAGACATTAGAGTTGGTTAGTGTTTCCCAACAGTATTGAAACAATCCAAAGACAGATGTGAGTCTCTTTAGACACAGTAACAGCTGAGCCTAAGACTCAAAGCCAGGCTCAGGGAGTAATTCGTTGATCAATTGCATAGCCCAGTGAAAACCATTTCTTGTGTTTGAAAAAGAAAGAATTCCTAGAAACCCTTAAAATTGTTTGGATATAATGAATGAAAATTCTACTAAAAGAAGCCAAATACTTTCTTCTTTACCATGAGGGAAAAAAATTCTAATGCCTCATAAAATGTAAGAGATATATTAAAAAGTTGGTACAACTTAGCATTTAGAATAGAAAAAAATATTTAAAACATGTCAACAATATTATTGTTCTTAAGTCAAAGCAAAAACATCTACAAAATAATAAAGCATGATATAATTTTTTAGAAGCATAATTTACAGACCAAATTATTAATAATGATTTTCTTCAGGTAGTATATTGATTATTTTTTCCTTTTTAGCCTACCTGTGCTTTATAGTTTTTTCTATAATATGTAGCTATTCATTTTTTGAATTTAAAATCATGTAAATTAAAAAATAAATTAAATAATTTAAACTTTTATAAAAACAACCATCGCCTGAAGCTAATAGCAGTGCACTCAGGAGAAATATCAGGACGATAGCAAGGCAAACATGTGGTGCTTACTGTGTGTCCAGTTGGTAGATGCTTGTTTCAGTCACATGTATTTTGTCAAAAAGACATATTGCTCTAGAGCCCCCCTTCAATAGTCACAGTTGGTCGAATATTTCATATTCATAGTCAATCCACATTGTCGAATTGGATAAAATGTCTCAGTTTTGAAAGTGAGCTTTCAACCTGCTGTGATTCACTGGTCCTGGGTTGCTTCCATGGCTGAGTCATTATACCTCAGTCAGAGACCTGACACCGATGGTGAAATGGGATGTTTTTCTCCGCTGCCCACGTGCTGAAAGGCTACTTCATTCATTCATGGATTGAGCAGCTTCTGTGATCCAGGCGCATTATTGAGGATATACATGTGAAAGATGCAGACATAAATATCACAGGATCCTGGCTCTTGGGGTCACCCATACTTAGTATACTTGTAGAGTGATATTGGGAGATAGGACAGAGTATACAAAAACTGGTTACAGTATGATTAGTATACGCTAATAGAACAAAATGTAAATTGTTAGAGAAATAGGAGGAAAATAAGCCTTTTGTCTGGAAAAGAAAGCAATTACTCTGGATTTATTCAAAGTACATTATGAATACTAATGTCCAGTAGGATCATACCATGCTAGCTACTATGGATGAATGAAATTAATATACACATACATAAGGAATAAATCCAATGGTATTTACTTAAATTCTCAAATGATGTCATAATGGGGGCATGAGGGGAGGGGAGAATCTCCACATCTTCTTTAGCACACACAACTCTATTGGCAGGTATAATGGGAACAGCCAAATCAATATATCTTCATCCTAGGTAATCCTTACCTCCTAATCTTTCCATGATTCCATATATGCAAAACCAAGCCTGGCCATCTCACATATGAGAGGTTTTCTTCCCCTGGTACAGAGAGACTATCTCCGCCCCCCATGAAGGCTAAGCCATGATTCCTACCGAAATAGGTGTGGCCTACGCAGTGTTTCCATCAGAAAGGAGGTGCAATGCAAAATCACTTATCTAGCACGGTGCGGTGGACAAGCACTGGAGTGGTGGACAACCATGACAGAAGCAGATTCTTAACTGTCTGATCCCCAAGGCCCTCTAACATCTTGAGAGATCCAAGGACACTAGAGTTCCTAACATACTTTCTCTTCGATAACCTGAGGGATGGAGAAGCTCTGCATTTGTCTGTGTCTCATCCAACATGCCACCAGCACAATAGCAGCAAGAGAGCTGTTACTTAATGGCTGCAATGGCACTTTTCGGTGTGGGGCATGCCTAGCTCCTGTAAGCTCCAGTGAGGGGCCCACAGAAGCGCTGGAAGGGCGGGTGGAAGTCGGGGTTGGGAACAAGGGCTGCTGGGCGTGGAGCCTCGAGACTGGAGGCAAAAGGCTGGGCCCACAAATGTCAGGTGTGGGTATCAGCTCGATCTCTCCAGAGGCCACATGGAGCCAGCCACATGTCAGCAGACCCCAGTGAGCCAAACAGACTGACTTCCTCACCACAGAGCCCGAGAACGGAGCACAGAACAAGGGCCAGCATTCAGAGAAGCCCCACTTGCCCACTGCCGCAGGATTACATGATCTCCTCTGGCCCCCAACCCAGAGACATATGACACCGTCTCGGGAAGGAGCAGGGAGACGGTTGAGAAATCTGAAAGACTGAACATTTACCCTAAAGAGACTGAGTCATCCAAAAGAAATTATCTAAACAGGAAGAGACAGAAATGCATTAATTAGCAAGATTAAAGCACCCCACCCCCACCCCTATGCCACTAATAAGCAGAGTTAACAAGCTCAGGAGAAAAATTAAATCATTATCAAAAGAGTCCCCCAAGCTTCTGAAAAGCCTGTGAGAGGGAATTATGTGAATTAGTAGTCACAGGGCAAATGTCATTTATCCTATTACACTAACACCCAGCACGCAGAAGCTGGTTCTTTGAAGCAAGGTGACCCCTCACTCAGAAGACAACACGACTGATTATGGTCAAAGAGAAGAGATCTTCAGTCAATAGGTCTTTGATGTCAATATAAATCTTTTTTTTTTTTTTTATCAGCTGCTTGCTGCTACTTGCCTTGCCCAGCAAAGTGAGTAGTCAGTGATGAGGGCTAGCCACAAATACTGGTTCCTCCTGTGTTATTATTACCTCTAGGCTCCTATTCCCCAATTATTATGAGATGGATAATAGGAAGAAAGTAAAATGTATTCACAAGTTGGGAAGATGTCTTGGTAGAATGAAAAAAAAATCCAGGTTGGGAGACAGTAGATGGTGTGGCTGATAGTATTTTGTCACTGACTTTTCTAGTTTCCACATAATATCTACCATTCGGGGGAAAAATGTCATCAAATAAGTTTGTAGAATTAAGCTGACTTTTTCGCTGAAGGTCTACCTATACCAAAGCTAATGTGCACAGTGGAAGACTGAAAGGGCTAAGAATGCAGTTTCCCAAATGTGTCCCAGTGGCATGCTGCCGCTTCCTGGTACCAGCTCATGCGAGACTGTGGGCCCGTCTTCCCAGCTCTGGGATTTTTGATGTTTGTAGTAGCTTGAAGTCAATTGTGGTGGGAGTACATATACCATAGAAATTGACAAGCACTGATGGGGCTTCTTTTTTCTTCTGGAAAGATGATTCTTCAACATTTACCAGCATAGCATTGTCTTAGAAAGCCCTTGTTAATAAAATATGTCACAGCACTAGCGTTTTAGAATATACAAGGTCTGTCCAGAAAAAGTCCAGCCATTGTTAATAGAATGAGAACGGTTTGTGCAACATCGATGTAACCTGGCAGCCACGGAGAGTGGACTGGAATGAGCATGTGTGAACAATGATGACTTCACTGTACTAGTCAGTGGGGGTGGTAGATGCTGTTGAATGAGCATGTGTACTGTGTGGCCGTCACATTCAAAATGAATGAGAGCAAGTAGAGCAATAAATCTGCGTCAAATTTTGCATAAGCTTGAACATTCTCCTGCAGAAACTATTCAGATGATTCAGAGGGCTTTTGGGGACGATGCAATGAGCGCAGCACAAATAAAAATGTGGCACAAATCCTTCAAAGATGGTCAAGAATAGTTGAAAATGATCCACGTTCTGGAAGGCCTGCAATGAGCAGAGCACCTGAGAAGTTGAATGTGTATGGGCTGCAATCAGCAAATATCATGACTGACAGTGTGAGAACTAGCAGCTGATCTGGGGATTCCAAAGACTGCTGTGTCCAAGATTTTGATCCAGGACCATGGCATAAAAGGTGTCCTGGCAAAACTCATTCCACAGCTTCTGCTACCAGAGCAGAAGGAACACTGTGCTGCAGTTGCTAATGACTTGATTCAAACCACTACCAATGAATCAGACATCCTCAAGAAGGTCATAACTTTGAAGAGGACTGAGTCATCATTGTCCTATGTACAATGTCTCTTGTCTTGTATCTTCTTCAATAAATGTCTATTTTTCATAGTACATGGCTGGATACTTTCTGGACAGACCTTGTATTCTATTGCTCCTATAAGGAACTACCACAAAATTAATGGTTTGACACAACATAGATATTATCTTGCAGTGCTGTAGGTTAGAACTCTGGCACGGGTTCCTTTCTGGAGGCTCTAGACAAGTGCATTTCCTTGCCCTGTCTGACTTCTAGAGCCATCTACATTCCTTGGCTCATGGCCCACTTCCCTCCATCACCAAAGCCATTGACACAGGTGGAGACCTCACATTGCATCACTCTGATTTACTCTACTGCCCACTTTTAAGGACCTTTGTGATTACATTGGATCCAGTTGAATAGTCCAGGATAATCTCCCTATTTTCAGGTCAGCTGATTAGCAACCTTAATTCCAATTGCAACCATAATTACCCTTTGCAACATAAAACGATGTATTCACAGGATCCCGGGATTAGGATGTGGAGATCTTTTAAGGTCCATTGTGCTGTCTACCATGATGGGTCTTCCAAGGAACAAAAATTTGGGGGACAGTCACAAAGCCCTTTAATGGAAAGGGCATTTACTACTCACTTTCTAATTTAGCCTGTGTAAGTTATTTATCCTTTTAGAGCCTCAGTGAATTGCTCTGTGTAATGAAAATAATGTGTTCTTTATCTACTTTGCAAAGTTGTTTGGTTTGCTCAATTAAGGTAACAGAACTGGACAACGGTAGTAGAATAAACAATAAACAAAGACAAGAGAAGTGACAATGTTTTTAAAAGGAATGAGGCTCTCTACCTACATAATATATAATTATTAAAAATAGTTACTATAATACAGTGTTTTATTTAATGTTAAAATAATTCTCATAATTTATATCATTCCCTACCTGTGTGTTCTCAAAAAGAGAGGGCTTGCCAGGGCAGGGTACATAAGAATAAGGACTGAGGACACACACTCAATCTTCAATCTCCAGGTCACTCTAGATTTTCACTTGAGCCTAGATTTACATGTGACCTCCCCGACTCTTTTGAATTAGTGCAAATCCTGGGAAAATGCAGGATCTTCCAGGGCCTTCAGGACTGGATCTTCTTTTACGGGCAAACTTTCTTTTATGGGCCACTCTTTTCTCTCTCTGACTTAACTTTGTCTATAACATTCTTAAACCAGAACACGGATAAATGAGTTGAGGTAGAGTAAAGAATGGAAATCATTAGTATTAATTATTATTTTAATCCCCACCCAAGGATACGCTTACTGATTTGAGAGAGAGCTGGAAAAACATCGATGTGAGAGAGAAACATGGATTGCTTGCCTCCTGTAAGTGTCCCTACCAGGGACCAAACCCACACCCTTTTGGGAAGACACTCCAACCAGCTGAGGCACCAGGCCAGGGAAGAATGGGAACTATTTTTAATGGCTGCTCCCTTTTAGACCCAACCTGAAACCCAGACCCTTTCCAGATAGCATCGAACTAAATACTCTTAATCCTAAGTGTTGATTGCTGAGTTCATGTCTCACTGTATCTCCAATAAAGGACTCCATTATTTACTGAAATATAATTTTCAATATATATTTTTGCATCAATATATTGGGCATTTTGTCTTCTTTTGCCTGTATGTGCTGTGACATTACTTAGAATAGGAATTCAGGTGTAATTCTGCTTGCAAATTCACCAATTTGTGGATCTATCTGCCCAACCATTCCCGGCATTCTAGGAATCTTATTACATACATTGTTGCCAACACCACCTACAGCCTTAACAAAGAGTAAATGCATAGCTGGAAAAGAGATTACTAAGGAATGTATTTTTAAGTGAACTATAGATTTTACATGGAAAATAAATCTTACTAAACGATGTGTTCATTCGACTGTTGAGAATTTAGAATCCTTTTACTCAGTCTCACAAAGAAAAACAAGATCTCTTCGGATGTTCCTGGCAAAAACAAGTAGCTACAAGTTGTTAGTTATCAGCCACTGATAAACCTGACACTACCCAGGTTGGTTATATAATCTACCACTCCCTGGTCCTGGAGAGGGTTCCGCCTTTGGAATCTGTGTCACATTGTGCTGCCGTCAACAAAACCAGCCAGGCGAGAGGGTGACCTGGGCAGCGCTCACATTACCAGAACAGGACCACTTTCTGCTTTGTTGAGACTCAGCTGTGAGGACTGTGAATGTCGGAGTTAGTCTTTGGTGCTGGGGCTTTCCGATTACTCTGTCCACACCCACACTAACCTGTCCTCCTGGGCTTTGTTTACTCCAAGGAGCCAGCAGGAGATGGGAAGCAGTGGCAGCACCTTGGCAAAAAGAGTTGCAGACCCACCTCTGTCGTCAGTGGCGTTTCTGTGGGTTAGTCCATTGTAACGTGTGAGTTGTTACTTGCTTTGCATTCATGAGAATGACAGAAGCCTTTAGGTTAGAAGCGTATGAAATGTACCCGCCCAAGCAAAGCAGCAGGCCTAGTTCTAACAAACCCAGAACCGCTCCCACAACACATGAGAAAACAAATGGCTAAAAGCAAAAATGCACTAAGTGGGATAAGACAGGCCTTTTTTATAATTTCTCATGACAATTTTGAAAGTACACACACACACACACACACACACACACACATTTTTGGCTTAGGCCCTGGGTTCATTTAACAAAGACTAAAATTACAAAAAAAAAAAAGTCATAGAGCAAAACAGCATAACAGGACTACTCCATAAAAACAGCTGTGTAGACTTCCAAGGAAGCAGTGTGGTTTTACACACAGGCTTCAGAGTATAAAGCAGACCTAAGAACACCCCCGGGCAGTTCGGAAAAGTCACTGAAGATGGAAAAGTCACGAAGGTCAGAGATCTGAAGAAAGGGTAAAACAACTCTGAGAGAACCTCTGAGAGACTTTCTTCAGGGAGGTGGCCAGATACATTTATCAGGTTGCAGATACACAGTCTTTGAGGAAACAGATCAACCAGGTCAAGACCTCTCTCAAATCTCAATGATCCTGGGAAGAAAGACTCCCAAAGTCTTCTGAGATGGTTTAGTTCCAGAACAGCCTTGGCATAGCTCGTGCTGGTATGAGTGTAGTGGGGGTAAATATGACACATATAATCAGTCAGGACTCGGCAAAATGTAGTTCTTCGCCTTCTTCTCTCATTAGCTGAAGAGTTCAGCACAGGTTGGGTTGGAGGAACTGCATGGCCATAGGGTCACTGAGGAAACGAGAAACAACTGACCTGAGCTAATCCACAATACTTGACTCGGGCTGTTTCAGAGGAAAGCCAGCCTTCTGGAGCTGTTTGAAAGCATGGCATGAAATTCAACACTCCCCCTGTCAACAGATGAGGTCTGTTCTCCTCCCCTTCAATCTGGGAAATCAATAGAGTGTAGCAGAGGTGACACTATGAGATCTCTAAGGCTAGGTCACTAAAGGCCATGCGGCTCCCGTCTTTTGGGGGGATGCACAGTAGTAAGCCCAGAGCAACCACATCAGAAGTCCATCTATCTGGTGGTCACCATGCTGTAAGATCAAGTCACATGGACAGCCATGGGTCAGAGCTCTGGGCATTAGACCCACCTGAGCCCAGCCTTCAACTCATCTCAGCCCAGGTGCCAGACATGAGTGAGAAGCCTACAGATGATCGTAGCCTCTAGTGGGCTGATTCACGCCAAAGCTTCTCTGACTGGGGCCGCAGGCATGGGGAAGCAGAAATAAGCTAGCTCGCCTGTGTAAAGTCTGAATTCCTAACCCACAAAATAACATGAGCATCATAAAATGTTGCTGATGCCTCCCTCCTCTTTCACCTCGTGGGGAAGATTGAAAGGACAGGGCCATTAAGACGATGCCATTTTATAATCAAATCACCTCATTTTCATGATTCAATGGCAAATATTAAATTCTATCCATGATCAGAAGAATGAAAACAAGTTCATGGCTTCTAATACCAGAGACCAGTCTGTATATTTTGTTTAACCACCAAAAGTGATTGTGTCTGGTTGACAAGTTTATACCACTGGTTACTTCCTTAATAAAACAGAACTCAGAAAGGTCCTGTCTTTGGGAGACTTAGGAAAGACTAGCATCCTCTCTCACAACCTCTATGGCCTGATACAGAGATAAGCGCCACGCCCAGCCCAATGGACTGCACTCGAGATCAGATGTCACAGTTCCTGCCCTTGAACAAATGATTAAGCAGCAAGAAATAAGCAGCAAAGTATTTCTTATTGAAATAGTAAAAAGTTTAGTAATGCTACTATATTAGCATAACTAATATATGCTACATATATTAGCATATATATATGCTAATATATTATTATATATTATATATAGTATTATATATTATATATAATAATATATATTATATTATATATTAAATATATACATAATATATAATAATATTATATATTATTATATTATTATACATTAGCATATATATATGCTAATATGTATTGGAAAGAAGGTTTGTTTGTTTGTTTTTTACCTGAAGATACGTGGGCTAGAAAATCTCAGAATATTTACACTTTTCAAGTACTGAAAAGAATGCTATTCACAGTGAGAATAGAGGAAAGGTTAAACTAGGAAAGGGCATGCACGGCAAGGCTAGAAGAGACAGCCGACCAAAGGAGAATACTGACTTAACTATTCGGAAAATGCGCTCAGAGTTTATTATGTTGTTACCAGATGTGTACCACTTATTCTGATGAATAAATATTAATTGAGCTTCTATTTATGTAACATAAATATATCAAACGTAACAAAACAAAAAACGCTTTTCAGGCTACAGGACAAAATGTAATACATTCAGTATGATTTATGGTAATTCTTATTACTGAGGTTTAATAATGTTTTCACTAAATATTACTTTTATAATTTTATTAACCCTACTTCAGGTATCTGAATTTCAGAAACTTGGGATTCCCTGGCTTTTTATTTGGCATGACCAAGACAATTAACCAGATTAATTATAAAGAACCTGCTCTAATTAATACATTTGGAATTATCAAGGGGGACACAAAGTTTTTGTTAAACTTTAGTTCTGCCAGAGCCCAAATCTGGTTGTCCACATGGACTGGGCTTCTCTTCAGAACCAATCCTGGGGTTCCAAGTCAATTTCGTTGTTGGATAAAGTAATTTTAAATCTGATGTATAAATTTAACCATGAGAAATGGTGGGCACGTCTCTAGTTTTTTCCATCAAGGAAGAGAGCATACCGAGGGGTAGATTACAGTCAGGTGGTGATGAGGCCGAGGATCCCTAAAGAGGCCGGGACTGGTGCAGGTTTCCACTCTCAGATGCGGCCATGTGATGCCTTCCCAACACTTGGAAAAGCTAACTCATAAATCCTTCCTAGCAAGAGGGAAGATGTTGAGAGAGTGTGAACACATGCATGCAAATCCATCACTGTTCCTGGGAAAGGTTTCAAAATACATTGAGCAATGTCATGAAAAACAGGCCACTTCTCACCAAAAAGAACCATTTTTCATCTCTGCTTTCCATTTTGGCAAGATCAAAGAGCTTTGAAGTGAACCATCGTCAGAAATTTACCTGGAAGCCAGAAGGCGGACCATCGCTTTCCCTAGAAATGCTGGAGAGAGCCGCAGGAGGCGGCGGCAGAGGTTTTTCTTTCTGATTCTAAGCATTTCCTCTTGTCTGAGAATCATGTTCTCTGGAAAACTTATCTCTTAGAAATTTAGTCTCTGACATTATAAATCAGCTTGGTGGGCAAAGCCTAGGCTCTTGAAAGGTCTACTCAATGAGTACTTATTATTTTCTGTAGATTTTAAATATCTTTTATGCCAGCTATACTCAGATTACTCAAGTTTAGTAATGAAACAAGCCTTGTCCTGATGAATCATAGATAATATGCAATCAACCATATGTCTCCTAATGAACTAATCTTCTAAAAACCAATCAGTGAGTGAAAATTTAAATCATGCTTGGTTGGAGTGAGAAGGTACAATATAAAATATTTTAAGATTAATATTAAATAGCAAGTCGAGTTACAAAATATGTTCTCCTCTGCTTAAATGCCATGTTATTAAATAGATCCCTACCTATTGTTCTCTCTTTTATTTTTAGTTCAGAGTTGTTGGGGTTTTTTTTTCTGGACCTGTGGAGTTAACTACAAATTGTCAATTTTTTTTGTTCTGATAATAAATTTATGCTATCTTAAAAATGCCTACTATTATAAAGGCATATATTTGTAATTGTGCTCTTGAACTTTTAATTTGCTAAAACAGTAACTTTACAACCATTTTCCTATAATCACCTGAATGGACATTGACCTTGAGTGCACCTGGCGATGAAAATGAAAAATGGATTCATTCATATGGTCAGAATTATTTTATTAGGCTGCTAGCCTTGGCTTTAAAAATATCATGCTCCTATATTTAAATCATGCCCTCTTCTCTCAAAAAGATCAAACCTTGATCGAACGAACTTTCTTCTTTTCTTCAATTGGCTACAAAAAAAGAAAGAAGTGAATGAAGCACTAAGATAAATTAGTGCTGAGTGTAGCAGCTCATAACCACTTCTCAAATCTAGTAGTGTCGGTCAGGCAAAAAGAAGAGAAGGTACAAAGAGGAGAATCAGCTGAAGATACATAATAGGGCAACTGGACCATGAGTTAATTGCCTAAGGGTCCCCTAGAAACCTTGATTAGAAACATTAACATCTTGATGTAACAAATCTACAGGACTTCTTCATCCTTGTTCCCCAAGCTCCCACAGGCTTTTGGGGGCCCTCTGGTTGCCTTGGTCACAGGTTTTCTTTCTTTCATCAAATTCCTCCTCCCCCAACTCCTAGCCTCCTGCTTTTTTTTTTAAAGGAGCCTTTGCTCAGCAGACCAGTTCCAACTTTATTACTCTTTTGCCTCCAGCAGCACACAGCCCATAGTTTGCTGGCAGCTGATTCTAGTGTCGCACAAGGATTACCAGGAGAGCTACCTGAAATGGAACAAAAAGACAAAGGCCACTGGCTGAGACGTTACTAGGGAATCTGCTTAGAAAATTGTGACTACATCCCACAAATATCTGATTAGTATTTGTCTCCCATTCTCAAATGTCCTGAAGGTTGAGTTCTTAGTTCTCATGTCAAAAATAAGAGGAAGGGAGGCTAGGGTGATGGACACGTTGGGAGCTTAGCTTACCTTCAGGGCCAGCTTCCCTTGGCAATTTCAGCTCTCTTTCTCCTGCCCTTTTCTGTGTATTATCTTTTGCTCTGTCCTCCTCCAAAAAGTTGAACATCTCTAAAGCATTACAGCTAGGTCATCCAGTCCTCTTACAACCACAGTGGAGCCCACTTTTCTGTGATTCTAATCTCCAGGAAAGCATTCCACTGTCCCTCCCTTTCTACCTAGCTCAGTCTTGTAGGCCAAGTCTATGACTGTGACGGCTGGACCCAGGCCTAAAATTCACCCTTTGAGCTTTGCTTTGTTAGCCCAGTAATTCTCTATGAGGCAGAAGACAACTTATACCCAAATCACCCAGGTGTTTGTTTCTTTTTTTTAAACCGCATATAATTCCTTCCCTTAGGAAGTATATCAGATGTTTGGGGAAATACAGTGATTTCCATAGTTTGAAAAGACTGACCAAGAAGTTCTTATCTCCCTGCCCTTCCACAGCACACTCCCTACTAGAAACACCTAAGACTGTTGAGAGCGGCTTCTTTAAACTAAGACTATGATGAGCAAGAGAAGATTAACTAATCAAGTCAATAGCTCTCACTGATCATGACTTTTACTTTTCCTTATTAAAACTCAGGCAGCTTTTGGAATAGAATAGTCATCTTCTAAAATGCAGGTCTGATTAATACTCTAAGGCAGTGATTTTCAACCTTTTTCATCTCATGGCACACATAAATTAAATACTAAAATTCTGCAGCACACCAAAAAAAAATATTTCTTACAACTCTGACAAAAAAAAGAAATAGGTACAATTTTGATTAATTTGCATCTGACAGCTATTGTTCTGTTGGCTGTAGTAACCTTTTTATTTGACCGTCTAAGGGAAAAGAGGTCAGTGTCCCTGACTCAATAGTCAGGTACTGCATGTTTTAAAAACCCTTGTGGCACACCAGCTGAAAATCACAGCTCTACGGGGTTCCTCCTTCATCCTTACATGGAGCTTTAACCTCATACTCTTCAGGACCACCTACTGCTGTCTCTACATCTTTCCTGTCATCTGACTGTACTACAAGTTTAGGGACTCTGCATTTTTACCCCTTGATGCTTCCAGCACAATGCCCTTCAGCCTTGCGATCTTCATGACTAGCATCCTCCCACTCTTCCTCTCATCCCTCGCCACTCACTTAACAGCACATTTCTCCAGGAGCTTCTCTGAACTCTCGCAACCTGGTTCAGTGCCCATCTGAGATCAGCAGCCCTTGCAAACCTCCCATACCTCACTTCTCATCACACTGTATTTGGAATGAGGAATCTGGCTCCTTTTTTTTTTTTTTTTTTTTTTTTTTTGATGCTAGACTACGGATAGTTTTTAAACCTCCCTGTTTCCTCTTTGCTTTGTGTCCCATATTTGGATGAGCTGATAAGGAGGCCTGTGAGCTCCTCTTTTAGTGCTGGCATGAGATTCAAACCATGCAAGCCTTTGTCCACGTGTGGGACTTCTCACTCTGCTTCACCCCCAACCACAATAAAAACCTAAGCCAGTCTTCCTTCTGTGTTTTCTCAAGCTACTTCAGATCTGCTCAAGAGGCCTGCTCTACTTGCCTCAGAAGCCTCCACTGTGCAAGCAGTAAAGTTTATCATAGTCTCTAGGTGTGTGTTATCATAAGTCTCAGCAACAGAACCCGACTTTGGGTGGAGGGTCCATCTGCCGCTGAAGGTGAGCATAACAGTGTTGTAGTCACTGCTTTACTTGTCCTTATTCTCCAGGAAATTATGATTTCTTTGAGGATAAGGACTGTGTGATGGTTATTTGTGAGACCCCAGTGCCTGGTACGGTGCCTGGCACAATAGTATGGAAGACACTCGCTAACTCTTTGCTTGTTGAATAACGTACCTGTTTTTAGCTGAGTTCCTCCATTGAGTACAATGTAAATAAGTTAGAATTTCAAGGTTTTAAGGGAACTTGGATATCAACTGCAACCCAAACTAATGAGACATATTCAATATATAATGTATCCTTGCCTGTTGTGGCAAAACAAACAGAAGGGTTTTCGTTAAAGAAATTTCAAGGAGAACTTACTAGATACAAAGCTCTCCTTTGTGGACCAGGTTGAGAGGTAATGAGATCACAACCCCACGAGGTATTTAAATAGGCATCACTTGGAGATGTCTATTCCAGTCTCCACAGCTTCAATATGGCATGTTAGGATCACCATTGATTTGGGTAGTTTGAAGAACCTGGAAGTAATCATGAATGCAGAGCCAAGTAGCAAATTATATATACATTTATTACACATTTCACAATTATTTCAAAAATGCTTTCAGATGGGATGCTTGTATTTCAAAGCAACGAGTATCAAAGCTAAATCTCTCCCAGTAGCTGACTTGCTAATAGCTGCCTATGATACACAGGGATCATCATCTGCATCGATAACAAGGATAACAGGCGAAAACTGGTGATCTGGCTACACAGTACAGTGTGACGTGGCCATCAGCTGCCACCCGTCGCTGATGAGCGCAGGCGGAGCCCGGACCCTGCAACCAAGCCTTCCGTAGTTCCCGGGGCAGACCTCTGGTGGAGGAATGTATAATGTTGCAATGTAACTTTGATGTTCTTTTCCATCTCCCTCCACTCTCATGTACCATAAAGAAGGAGTTCTTGCTCACTGCTGCATCTCTAGCTCCTAGTACAGTGCTGGCTGCCAGGGCTGCACTGTGTCTTCCTCCATAAAAAAAAAATGTGTGTATGTATGTGTGTGCATGTGTGTATGTGTGTGTATATATGTGTGTGTTTATATATGACTGTATTGGTATAAAGCTAGATTATTATAAACTACATTGTTGTCTTAGACATAAAAGTTAATTTCTTACTGCTTTTAAAAGCAGTAAGAACATTTTCATGAGCTCCCAAAAGCGCTGTTGACCTTGGTGCCCAATGGATAAATTGGTCTGCTGGTCATATCAAAGTACTCAGTCACGTTAGACGAAAGGATAATAAATGGGAGGCAAAAGGGGAATGCGAACAGCCAGCTGGTAGTAAAATACATAATAGTCCAAATACATGTTATAATCAGTGTAATCATCTACCTACCCACACACACACACCTATTATCACATGAAGTCATTAGACCTAAGGAAGTGGGACCCCTGCTGCTTTGCCTGGGGTCTGCCCTGTGGAGTATCATCTTCAATATTTTCTTCCAAGTCCCCCTCTTGTGCCTGGGACCAATAGGGACAGCAATGCCACCTGGGCTATGAGCCCAAGCATTGGTCAGGACCCACAGAGACCCCTACTTTTGTTCCTCCTCTTTGAGGTGCTCTCCAACCCCTCAGCCCTCTTAATCTACCCCCCTCAAGCATAAGGTTGGCCAAATGACCCAGGAGCTCCAGACCTGTACCTGTGTAGTGGTCCTGAGGTTCTGTAGCTGCAACAGGGTTCCAAGGTGACAGTAAGCAAGTGCATCATTCTCATTGTCTACGATGGCACTCAGGTCACCAGAACTGTACTGCTGACACACTGATTTGGATGCATTGTTATTCATATCAGGTCAAGAAAAAATCGAGTGTTGGGCTAACCTCTGGGTCTGAGCATTAGGTGTGGGTCCTCGGCATGTGTGGCCCATAGCACAGGCTTTAGTCTACAGTGCCTAAGGACCGTGGGGTGGTGCGGGCCTCCTTCCCTCCGTCTGCCCGTCCGTGCCCATGCTGGCACCAGGATGGTCACTGATGCCCTTCACAGCTCTGCACCACGTAGCAGGCAGTCCTCCAGCATGGCCACACCTATCTCTTCCCGGGACAGCCATTGCTCCTCAATACCAATGAGTCCTCCCCATCCAAATGGTGACAGTGTGCTTCCTGGGTTGACCTTCAGCCGTGCTGGCTGAGGAACACACTTTCCTTGCAGGAACCACTTTTCTTATTCCTCCATGGCCCTGTGTGCATCCTTCCTGCAGAGTGTGTGTGGAAGGCAGAGAGCGACTGCCAACATTAAAAGATGTCCTGATCTAGGAATGCAGTGATTATGGCCTAAAGAATTGAAGGGATAACACAGTCGGAAGATGTATCTGTTCTATGTTTATATTCCAAAGTTGCACACAATAAATTCTACACGGCCAGAAAATGACTTATTGTTCACACTTTCTGTGTACTCTGAATATGATTTGCATTTGTGGCCATCATCAGCGACGCCCAGTAACAACCTTTGAGAGAGCTTTAGAAGCCTTGAGCTGTGGGCAGTGGGGTGGCAGCAGGAGGTACGAAACCAGTCATGAGTAAGGATGCAACCAGCTGCAAATAAATGAAATGAATGGTAGTGGGGAATTTCAGAGGCAAAAATGTCACCATAGTTTTAATATAAATGAGATTCGAAAAGCCATGGCATTGTAGTAGCATCACTGCTGCCTCGTTCTTGTGGTGGGGTGATCACATTTAACAAATAAGAACAGGAAGAAATGGTACTCTGGTCTGAGCAGAAAAAAATAGCACCTAAACACTACAAAGAATCTTCCGGTGCTCCAACTGAACAATGAACAAATACCCAAGTGCCTCTTCTCTAATTTTTACTCTAAATCTTCATCAATAAAGCACTGTACATAAGCTTATGAATGTTGTAAGACTTTTTTTTTTAAGAAATAGTTTTTATAGAGAGACAATCGTTCAAAAAGTAAATATTTGCCTGGGGCTCTGCACACCCTAGGGCTGGTCCTGATGAAGGAAAATAGTTACAGTGATCCTCCCTCTTTCTGCATAATACTCCAATCGTCCTACAGGGATGCCTATCATAAGTCATTTACCTCGATTTCGCACAAAGTTTAAGGAAGAGGAGGAGGACCCATATAATTAACAAAGCAAAGTGGATGCCTCCCCCAATCCCCACTACCCTCCCCACACACATCGCCAGTGGCAGTCTCTCTTCAAGCCTCAGCTGTCCATCATTTTCAGGGGAATTGCGAGAAGTAGTCCCAAATGGTAGCAGCTCTGAAGAACTGTAGTGAAACGCAAGCCCTACCTAAAAGTTCTGAAAATTGTGTTCTCACAGTTAAAAGCAAATACTTTCTTTTTCAGGTGTAACTAGAAGAAATTTCCTTGTTGCCACAGGGGCTACATTTTCAAAACATCTTTAGAGGGTTGGGTCCCTTCATCATCTGTCTATTAGCGGAAGCAAGTAGACAGTTAAATGGGAGATAGAGCATTTGTGGATGAAGAAGCAATCATCTTCTTCATGAGTACCTACATAAGGACCTGCTAAAATACCACCATTTCTGACACTGCCCATCCCACTAGATCATTCGCAGTGAAAAGGGCATCCTGTGAGCTAAGGCAACATCAGGAATACAGTTGCTTAAAAATGAGGTGCTCTCCTAATGAGAAGAGTCAGAACAAATAAAGGAAACATGTTGATGTTTATGAAATTCCATTTGATGATTTTATGGTAAGACAAAAAATAGGGTCAGGAATAGTAACAGGAAATGAGCTCTTGTTTATCAGCAACTTCCAAAAGCACTCTGCAAATGTCTTCAGAAAACTGAAGTGCATGATACCTCATATTTCTGACTCTAAAACCCAGTTGATTATTCCAAATTTATAAATATATGTAAGATATATTATATATAAGTAATCCTTAAGATTTAACTAGGTTAAGGTACCTCTTACAATATTGAGAAATGGAGGGCTACGTCATTTTTTATCATCATTTGTGGATAAATAAGATTGAGAAGATACGACATCAGCAAAGAATAATACTGGAACTACAAAGAGTGTATCCAGATAAACACAACTTAAGAAAAGAGACTTCAAGAAATTAGAATCTGGAGTTGTTCCTAATACTGGGTTTAAATAGAGAATTAATTTTATAGGGGTGGGTAGTCATTGGTTTGTTGCTGTGAGAATGGAGAGAACGTGATGTAAAAATCAAGACGTGACATTGTGACATAAGGGCTTTGGGTATGAGGTAGGCTGTATTTTCACAAGGAAGTGAGAGTGCAAGAAGTAGTAAGGACTCCAAACCTAATTTATAATAGAAACATGTAAGTGTAGAAAACAATTTAGAGAGTATCCAGTCAACATATGTGGTAGGTAGAACAACGCCCACCCTCCTTCCCTCAAAAATGTCCTCATCCTGCCCTGGTGACTCACTTGGTTAGAACATCATCCTGATACACCAGGGTTGCAAGTTCGATCCTGGGTCAGGACACATTACAAGAGGCAACCAATGAATGCATCAGTGAGTGGAGCAGCAGATTGATCTCTCTCTCTCTCTCTCTCTCAAATCAATCAATAAATTTTTTTTAAAGAAGTCCACATCCTAATTCCTTAAACATTAAGTATGTGACTTTACATGGCAAAAGGGACTTTGCAGTTGGGGTTAAAGATCTTGAGATGGGAAGCTTGTCCTAGATTATTTAGTGGACCCGATGTAATCACAAGGTCCTTATAACAGGGACACAAGAAAGTCAACATAAAAGAGAGAATTGAAGAGGCTGTGCTGCTGGCTTTGAAGATAGGCAAGAGGGCCATGAGCCAAGGGACGTAGGTGATCTCTAGAAGCCAGAAAAGTCAAGAAAGTGGACACTCCCTTAGAGCCTCCAAAAGAAACCCAGACCTGCCCACACCTTGATTTTTTAGCCCAGTGTGATGTACCAGGTGCTCAGAAATGTAAGACAGTCAATTTGTGCTGTTGTAGCCACTAAATTCGCTGTAGTTGTTACAGCAGCTATGGGAAACTGGTGAATTGCCATTCTTACAGAGAGTTTAGAGAGTAAAATAACTTACCCAAGATAACAGAGCTGGTAGGTGATGGAAAGGAGACTACACCCCAGCAATTTAAGGGGCCAATTCATTATATGCCACTTTCAGATTTTGTTCTAATGGAGAAATAGACATGATTTGTTTAGATAACGAAACTGGTAAAGTTCTACTAGAGAGCATATTCTGGTCCTGAGACCTAACTGGACTTTAGTCTCTCTCCACTAAACACATCACAGACAGAGAAACTGAGTAACTGTAGGTGCATCCCCTCTGCTCTTTGCTTTGCAGATGCAGCTTCTTCAGGAGGCTCCATCAGGAGGACAATGTCAGCAGTCTGCAAGCAGGGGCTCCCACGAGAGCAAATCAGTTATAGGCCACACCGGAGCAGCGATCTTGCCCATAGCAAACCCCCCCACACACAGGGAGGCACAGGGGAGTCACCTCAGCCAGGGAGAAGACATGAGATAGAAGGAGTGTCTTCCCCAAACTTTCACTGAGAAGGCAGGCCCTTTGGGGTTTCTCTTTAATGGGCACAAGAGCTTGAGGAGGCAAGTAATGGTGCCCTGGACATCTAATTCCACTCCAGTCCTGCCCATCCTTCGGTCTGTCGCCTGCCTCTTTCATAACTCTGCCAGACAGAGGAGAACCTACACGAAGT
The DNA here is from genome assembly GCF_022682495.2 of Desmodus rotundus. Lineage (NCBI taxonomy): Eukaryota > Metazoa > Chordata > Mammalia > Chiroptera > Phyllostomidae > Desmodus > Desmodus rotundus. The sequence goes on along the minus strand of NC_071399.1, from coordinate 76,849,542 downwards.
AGAAAAATCTCAGGATAAAGATGTACTTGTTTTCTTTTTACTGTTTTTATGGAAGGCATATGGGTAGTAACAAGAATATAAACTGATGTTTTAAAATTATTTGTGGAGAATTAAAGAATGCATGCAGAAAGTAAATGTAAATGCAAGTATGGCCCCTAGTAAAATAGGAATGTATTTTTTACTCTACAGAAAGTTTCTGTCTCCCACTAAACTATTAGCTGCTCTTTCTCCAAAGCCATGACTTTATGTCACTAGCACTTAGCACAATATCTGGCAAAGAGAAGGCTCACTAATTGTTGTGGAGGATTATTCAGTCCCTAGCAATATACCACAAGGTAAGTAGTAGTATGATCACTCATGTTTTACAAAATAAAACACTGAGAAAGCCATAGATTTGGGGGCATACTGAAGGCAACACAACTGAGATTTGAACCAAGGCATCTGTGCAATAAAACCTCAGCTTTGACTGCTGTGTGCTAGTATTTGCACTTGGGGCAGCTGGGATATTCAGCGTCTGAATAGCCAAGGGACTGAGGAACTATTCACAGCGAGGAAGCATATCACAAAGGGATAAATTCTCTATTCACCGTCTCATTTCCTTTCAAGGGAAAACTGTTACAACAACACAGTTTTATATGTGGAAAATGAATTCTGTCACTAGCGTGTGGTTTAAAATTGCAGGAGTTTTTTTTTTTTAAACAAGTACTTTAAAACACGTGCATTTTAAAATGTCAGACTGTTTTTGTTGCTTTTCTAATATTTCAGGCCTGGAAGTTTTGAAAGGATTTCCCCACATAGGCAAATTCTAGGTTTATGCAAACCTCTGAGTCATGTGAGAAAGCAAGTAGGAATTTATATTGAATTGGCAAGATTGGTTATCTGACAAATGAGCAGCGTGCCAAACCTGTGCTCCAAGAACAGGTTTCTTTCCTCTGGAGCTCTTATTTAGAACATTGTTTTCCTAATTCTTCACTGCTTTCGCTTTTATCAAAAATATTGTCCTTCTGCTGGGGGATGGGAAGGTTATTTTAGCATGGTACTCGTAGATTTATCCCACCAGGGTTCGCCGTGGCCAAGGTCACATCACAGTGGTGTCATTGGTTTGTGTGAATGGGCTCTGTCAAGAACAGGCCTGTGGAAGCCACTATGTCACTTGCGGTGATGATCCCACTGAGGACATTATTTTTTTCCCAACCAGTTGTTCCCATTTGGAGAATCCTGGATACAATTCTTTCTGGCTCTGCAACTGAGACCATCTCTACTTTTCTTAAACCTTCTCTCTCATCTACTGTCAGGAGGGCTGTGTTTGCATTTCCAAGGGAAATTAAATCTTAAGTCAGATGGACGGATGTGGCTGAGAAGTTGAAATTTCACTTAGTCAGGGGGCAGGAGAGGAAATTTGGGGACTCCTCCTTTTTATCTCTGAAATAAACTTGGCTCTGTCACATAGAATGCTGTCCCTCAGAAAAGTGATATGCCATCACATAACATGAAATCTCAAAAAGTAACCTAGCCCCATGGCACAAAGTTGGACAGCTAGTGGAAGTACAAGTTCTTCAGATATTCATGTTGTAAATTTTCTTTGAAAAACAACAGGGGAGGATGGATTTCAGGAGTTGGAACGTTCTTGTCTGTCTTAGCCCCTCACTCTATAAAGCTAGCACACAGTGGCCACTAACTCATACCAAACTGGCCACAGAGAATGAAAATCTAAATTATTTACACTTTTCCTTGAAGGATCTATACTATTGCATAAAATTGAAATAGAGTGGTGTTCTGGTATAGCAGGAAGATTCATACCTTGGTATAATTTTTACCTGTATATAAAAAGATATGTACAGGAATATTCACTGCACTATTGTTTGAAAAAAAACAAACTTGAAAACAACCCAGACGCCCATGACCATGAAACTGTGTGCTCAACAGACCATAAATCTATTGTGGCTTATCTAACCAATAGATTACTACAGAGCAGAGAAAATGAATCATTTCCAGCTATACACATCAACATGAATGAATTTCAGAATCATAAAAGATGAGTAAAAAAACTGTCATCAAAGAACACATACTGTAGTATACTATTTGTACAAAGGCCAAAAATAATTTAAAAAATAAAGCTTGGATATAAATATACCTGTCATAAAAATAATAACCAAGAAGCACCAAAATAAAATAGTTCATGTTCAAGAACAACACACAGAAAGGTGCACAGATGGAGAGGCATGTGCGAGATCTCAACTGCATTGGTAATATATTATTTCCTAAACTTGGATTAGCCTTTGTATTTTCCACACATGTGTGTATAGTACATAAGAAATATTTCACAGTTTAAAAATTTGGTGGAACCCACTAGCTTGCTCTGGCAGAAACTAACTGGTCGTTCACCATCATTTCCTTTGTCTTTCTGAGCACGCTTCCATCTTCCAGCCTCCCTTGTGTTGTCCAGTGACTGGGGGCAGAGCAGCGGACGCTAACTCCAGGCCTCCCCCCAAAGCCTGCCATGCAGACACTGTTTGCTTCATGCATCTGCTAATGAAATGCAGGGAGCCCAGGGCAGAACTCTGCAGCCTGAGTGCATAACAGAGACACTACACGCAACAGAACCCCCGCTCCTGTCCTGCACCCAGGGGTGCTATAAGCCACTGTGATGTGGGGGTTGCAACACCAGCTAGCTCACGGTGCCCAGTACACTTGCTATAAAATGATGACCGTTCAGCCTGAATTAAGAAGCTGAATAAACTTAGAGGACAAACTAAAGTCTATTGTTGAGAAACTAAATGAATCTCTTTGGTGAGGAAGAACACCCAGATTCAAACCCATCTAAGAAGCTGGGGCCAGAAGTTTCCTCCCTTGGAGAAGAAACAAGCAAGATTTGAAATCAAGTCGATCCTCCTTGGCAAAGCAAGTAAGAGCATTCACAGATCTCCGATCAAGCTGGTTCCTTCCTTCCAGTTTGGGTTTATTTGTGAGGCAAGGAGAGAGCCATCATCTGACGTGTTTGTGACAGAGAGGCCAAACACTCAAACAGCAAGAAATGACAGGACAACATTCCACAGACGGACTCCAGGGAAAAGATAAGCAGTTACTTCACGCAGCCACACAACCATAGCAGCAGAATGTGACGTTTGGAGGAGAAAACAATAGCAATAGTGTACTTTAGTGTACTTTCTCTATGCCAGGCATTATTATCATTGGTGTACCAGGACATTTAACCCCCATACATGTGATGGTGCTATGGTCACTATTTGGCAGCTGACGAAACTGAGGCCCAGAGTGAAGCACCTGTACAGGGTTTAAGGCTCTCTGGACATCCTACCTAAGATTATATTAAGGAGCAAAACTTTGACTTTTCCAAAATAGGGGACAGTTATTTCCCCTTAAATATATTTGTTACATAGAAGCCCCAGTCCTTCTTGAATTCTCTGTTTAAGATCCAGTGGGCCCAGTAATAAATTACAAACCCCACTAACTAAAGGTAGATGTAGCAAGAACTGAAGCCCAGCTCTACCCTCTAGAAGCCCAGTAACAGCAGGCAGAGAGAGAAGGTTCAGCAGCGGGGCTTCAGCGACTGCTTATCCTCCACTGTCCCTCTTTCTACTGCTTTTGGAAACTGTCAACATTATTTGGAGCATGCTTTATTTTATTTTTTTAATTATCACCAATAACTTCATTGATTTGTATATTTGGAGAATGTCTGCTCTCTCCCATGTGGTGACATTGACTGTTCTCAGTTAATGTCTTGATTTGATCACTATCAACTTCAACTGGTCTACCCAACTGTGAAGCATCATCCAGCGAGAAATTTTCGGCACAAAACTTTGCAAACCATTTTTTGTCGTATTTTTTCCATTACCATTTAGTCCCCTTATACCCTCTCCCCCTGCAATCACCACGCTGTTGTCCGTGTCCATGAGTCCTTTTTTCTTTTTGCCCCATCCCAACACCCCTTATCCTTCCTGCTCTCTATCTATGAACAAACTGAACTAACAAGCAAAATAGAAACAGACTCATAGAGTCGTTCATTTTAAAACAAGGAAAACTATTGATGAACATGTCCTGAGTTCCTGTTGAGTGCCTCATGTTTCATTAGACATAAAACAGGGATGGAATTACTTAAGAAACAGGGTCCCCACACCCAACTACCTGGGATGCAGAATAAAACACAAAGATGCCAACTACTTAGTTGGATCAAAGAAAAAAAATCAATATCCTGTTTGCCTGAACCACAGAACTACTAATTGCCTTTAAGTGGACAATATATTTCAGTGAAAAAAGATGAGCTAATTGCCTTTCTTCCCTTTTCAGAAGCCCGTCATAATGCAGGAATGGGGAGGAGCCTCTCCTTTTACTAAGATGGCTTTAGGAAGAGTATGAAATGTCTGTCCTGGAGATAAACAAAACAAAACAAAACAAAACCATTGAAAGGAAGAAAGGAAGCAATAAACAAGAGAGACAAAAATTATAAATAAAAACTGGGGAAAGATCTAGCAACTCTGGAAATAGCAGGAGTTGAAAATCATCGGAAAACGTGTCTGTGGATCCTGGCCACCTTCACCCTCTCCAGTAATAAAGCTAACACTGGACAAGCGATCAGTTTTGTCATGTATTTCTATACACATTCTACATGCATGGTCTCATTAACAACAAAGGTAGGTAAGTACCATTAATGTTTCTATGTTTTAGATGAGGAAATGGAAGCACAGATCATTTAAGTAGCTGCTGAAAGGTCACACAGCTTCTGAGAGACACAATCAATATTTTTAAATGTATGAGAAAAAGCAACTTACTGGATGGGAGAGGCTATTTTGCAAATGATATAATAATAAGGGATTAACATCCAGTACATGTAAAAATCTCATACAACTCAACAACAAATTGCGAAGTATCTGATTAAAAAATGGACAGAGGACTTGAATAGACATTTCTTCAAAGACAAACAGATGACAAACAAACCCGTGAAAAGATGGCCAATGTCATTAATCATCAAGGAAATGCAAGTTTAAACCACAAGGACATGTTACTTCATACCTGTAAAAAAAAAAGTTAATTATCCAAAAGACAACAAAGAACAAGTGTTGGCAGAGGATGTGGAGAAAAGGGAACTTCATGCATTGTTAGTGGGATTGTAAATCGGTGCAGCAGTGTGAATAATTAAAAACAGAACTACTGTACAGCCCACCAATTCCACTTCTGAGTGTTTTTCTGAAGAAAATGGGAGCACTAATTTGAAAATATGCATGCATTCCTATGTTCCTTGCGGCATTATTTACAAGAGCTAAGATAAAGAAGCAACTCAGGTGTTCAAGGAATATTACTCAGCCATAAAAAGAATGAAATCTTGCCATTTGAGACAGCATGACTGGAGTTAGATAAGACAAGCAGAGGAAGACAAATACTGTATGACTTCACTTATATGTGGAACCTAAAGAACAAAACAAACTAACAAACAAAACAACACGGAAACAGACTGACAGATACAGAAAACAAAGTGATGATTGCCAGAGGGGAGGGGTAAGGAGATGGGTGAAAAGGTGAAGGGGACTAAGAAATACAAACTTCTAGTTATAAGTCATGGGAATGTAATAATGTACAGCACAGGGAATACAGTCAAGAATATTATATTATATTCTAGAATATAGTATTCCATAATATAGAATATTATCATAACTTCTCACAGTGACAGAACACACCCCACACCCCATACATCAAGGGTACCTGTGGGCTCTCCTGCCGCGAAGGTACTAGACTTCTCATGGTGACCACTTCGTAAGGTATATGAATGTCGAATCACTACATTGTATTCCCGAAAATAATATAATATTGTGTGTCAACTACAATTTAAAAAATAAAATTGAGCCCTGGCTGGTGTGGCCCAGTGGATGAGCACCAGCCTGCAAACCAAAGGGTCTCTGGTTTGATTCCTAGTCAGGGCACATGCCTGGGTTGTAGGCCAGGTCCCCAGTAGGGGATGTGTGAGAGGCAAGCACATATTAATGTTTCTCTCTCTCTCTTTCTCCCTCCCTTCCCCTCTCTCTAAAAATAAATGAATGAATAATAAATGAATTCATAAATAAATAAATGAATAAATGAATTCATCAGGACAATGAATCCTGATGGCAAGGAATCCGGGCAAACCTTTACTGGTAATTCTGTAGGTGCTAACCTTGAGCACACTCTCCGGGATGAATCCCCCTGAGTAGGTAGGAAGAGAATCATAGCAACAATGGCATGAGCTGCAGAGGCTGCAGGAAATCCTACCAGGCGGCATAATATCGTTCAAACAGTGTTGATGGATCGCTTGTGATCATGTGCAGAGAAAACACAGGAGTGAGAGAGAAATTGAGGATGCCTGTGTAAGTGTGAGAGATAAGAGAGGGAACAGGGATGAGAAGGGGGGGAAAATGCAGGGATGAGTTTACAGTAGCTGCTAGAAGATTATGAGCCATATTGCAAATAGGTATATTATTATTTGAATTGTATGTGATTCTTATAGAATAACAACATTACAGGAGACCAAAGATAACAGCCACTCCAATTGCTGGAGAAGAAAAGTAATATTACTATAGGTCAGGCAAGATTTTTAAGTTATCTAGTTGATTAATGTCAGGGCCAAGAACACTCAGGTTTCCTAACTTACAGTTTACTACTCTTTCCATAACCCAGTGCTACGATGTCTAAAAAACAATGTCAAGTTTTTGATTATCAGCATCTAAATTTAATACAAGCAATAGGCAGCAAAGTCTTCTATAGCTTCTAGATTACTTTCCCTCCATCTGTGTGAAGTTGCTAATTACCTGCTGTCAGTGAAAACAACCCTTGTAGGCAGCTGAAAAAATGAATTGGAAATTTGGGTTTGAAGTCAAGTGAAAAACACAGGTGTTGCTTTGTTCAATTAAAGCCTAACAAGAAACTTAGTGGGACAAAAGGGTGGGAGGTGGGAAAGGAAAAGGAAAAGATGATGTCAATCTCAGCTGAAATTGTCAGAGAGAGGATAAAAGCTGGAAAACAGCCTCCTAAGCACTTCCTACAAGGGGATTGGAAGCCCAGAGGATCTGCAGGACTGAATTGAGTCCTGCAAACAATTCACAATTTACACTTTAGAAAAACAATTTGCGACAAGATTTTCCCTCAAATAGAAAAGATTATGTGTTGACTGAAACAGGCAACAAGTTATGAAGTTGAAGGATTTTTTTGTTTTGTCTTTCTGGAGAGGAACAGGGGACTGAATCCTATTTAATTTTGAAAGGTTTATTTTTATCTGTGTGCTGTAGAACAGTGCACTTCACCTGCGCTACGTAGTCAGGACTAAAAACATCTCTCTGGTTTGTTTTTAATAGTGATAATTGACTTTCCAGAGAAGTCTTATAGGCAATAGGCAATGTTCCAAAATTAAAATACATCGTGGGCTATCGACTCTTCACTTGAACACTTAATTCTCTTATTCCAGCTTGGAATTCCATTTAACACAGGAAATAATTTCATTTATTTTGATGACTTACTTTGCATACTCCCAGGCCAGGAATTCTCCGGCTCTGCAGAATGTATTGAAAAGCCACGGAGAGAGGGATTACTTGAAACTTCAGGAAGCTCTTGGCCCCCCTTCTCAGCTCCATCGTTTTTAAATGCAGGTACATTTGTCGCAGGAATTTGTTCGGTGAAACCCTGCAGCAATATTTCTCTTCATTTCCATGACAACAGCTCTCTATCAACTTCTGAAGGAACTTGCCTGTATTGTCAACAAACCTCTCCTGGCAACTGGCCTGTTTCCCTTCTCTATCTCATCTGCCATCTGCTCAAAGGCTTTGCTTCAAAAAGAAGTAGGTTGCAGGTGTGTACTTTTTCTTCCCTTCACCCCCTCCCCTTTTGTTTCTGAAAGAGGTCGATCTTGGAGATTAAAATTCTCTCAGCTTGTGACTTTAACAACCTCGCAGAGCAAGGCTGAGTACCTGTGAACCAAAATTCGGAGCCTATCAACATACAGCAGGCTTGGTTCCATTTTAACACAAGTCCCTCAGAAATAGGAAGCTGACTAATACATTTTATGAAGTAAATTCTAACTGCAGGGGAAAGAAAATCTATTTAACGCCAGCCAAAAAAAAGGAATCAGAAATAAGGCCGTCGGTGTTTTGTTTTGTGTCCAGGATCTTTCATTAAAGACGAAAGGGGTTGTTACAGAAATTGTTTCCGGACACAACCAGAACCTTACCAATAATCAAGGTGAGAAAAACTTTTTTTATTTTCTTCTGAAAAAAAGAAAATGTCTCTTACATGTTTTAACTTCAGGTTTCATGACCTCCAAATGGCATAAAATTTTAATCCTCCAGGGCTTGAAATGTAGGTCAGTTATTTGTCCAATATAATAAATTTGACATTTTTATATGTTCATTTACTGACTCGCTTCAGTCTTTTTTTAGTCAATGTCCCAGCTATTGGATCACGTGACTGCTACAGCAAACACAATTGTCTGGCATTATGCCAGATAGCAGATGAAAAATTTTAAAAAGGCCAGCAAAAGAAAAAAGATACATTCCCTTCACTGAAACACCAAATTTGAAGAGAGAGAACTGGAAAGAGAGTGTCTTGGCTGGAGTTTGAGAGAAGTTTGGGGCACAAGAATCACAGTCTTGGGTCTCCATTGGAAAGGTTGCTTTATTTACTTGTTTTGTTGGTTTTCAATTTCCTTAGGGTACCTGAGGAGGGGCCACCTCACCGATGATACTAGAAGGATCTTCCCACAAAACTTCAGATTTCGTTAAGTCCACAGGGCCTCCTCATAGATAAAAGTATTTTCAGGCCTTTATCTCATTTTGCCATATGGTCTAAGTTACACACACATTAACGTATTCATTCAAAAACATTTAGTGAGTGCTTACCAAGTGCCGGGCACTGCGCTTACGGCTGGGATCGCGGTGGGACAGGGACTTGATCCCTGTCCTCGGGAGGTTCCTGGGCCGGGGCAGATTCAGGCTTTCATCAGATAATCGCACAAACATATGTCAAATTACAATACGAGAACTTTTCGTAGAGGAATTTGGTAACTAGCTTTTGGAAACAATTTTTAAGAAAGACCTCGCGGAGGAGGAGAGGCTGGAGCTAAAATTTGGAGAAGACAACAGTGAAGAGGAACGTTATGTATTTCGTGTCTATTCCTGCTTGCTCCCCAAGAGTAGACAGACTCTGCTGTCTCCTTTGCCACATTATCCTCAGGGCCTAAAACCGGGCCTGGCACAAAATTCAACTCTCAATAAATATTTATTAAGTGAATGAATGAAAATGAGTTGAACTAAATAAAGAGGAAAGGGAAGATCAATTCTGACAAAGACTCTTTCGCTGGAGGAATCACAGAATGTGAAAAAGGCCGTAAAACTCTGAAAAGGGACCATAGGTTTGCAGCCTGGGGCAGCAGGGAGGTGTCTTCGACCCTGCAGTGATGAGATGGGGGAACCACTGACTTCCTTTCCCCTTTCTCTCATTTATATTTTTTAATGCGAGTCAAGGTTTCAGGACTTATCTGAACAGTGAACTTTCAGAGAAAGGACTTGTGTGTAAACCACACTCCCCTCTCAGTGTAGACTTAGAACATCACCTAGGAAAACGGTGACCTGTTATTATTTTCACATGAAAAGAAAAGCTGGCCCAATGTACCCACAGGGCAGTGCAGGGCTAAGATACAAAGATAAAATCTCTCCCCCTTCTTCTAGTCCTCTCTCTGTCTCCCTCCCTCTTGTGCTCCTCCCTCTTCCTCTTTCTCTCCCTCTTTCCTTCTCTCTCTCCCTCCCTCAGTGACTGTAGGACAAGCTTTACTTTGAAAAATCTTTGGTGCACATGTGTAAAATCTAAGAAGAGGGTCAAGAGTCCAGGGTCCAGCACAAATAATGCCCCCTTTGTATTGCAAAATCTTTTATTATAAAATCATAAGCATGTAATTCTGTAACATAACAATATCACACTCAAGCACACCATAGGACATTTCAGGTGAAATGTTCAAATTGCTGTCCTTCTCGTGCAAGACATTCACATACCTACCAACCACACCCAAGCAAGAGTTACTTCTGCCGGACGCTATACATCGGCCTTGAGTTGAGTCACCTAACTTTATTTGGTATTCCCTGTGTGCCCAGGACTCTCCTGGACCCCCTTTGGGGAAGGACGCTCTCCATCCTGAGCAGGCATCTGCTTAGTTGGAGAAACTGGAACAATATCCTCAAAAGAGTTACCAACAAGAAGATTTCAGCTCACGGGAATGAGTTCTGTGTGGGGTTGTACGTGGGTTCAAATCAAGGGTGCTTCCTGAGATTTTTAAGTTGGATTTTGAAAGAGAAGTATCTTGATCATCAGAGAGGAGTAAAGAGGTAAAAAAGAGAAATAGTTTTTCTTTGCATAATGTAAATGTTTTCCAACCCTAGGGCTATTTGGGAAAAAAAAACTAATCACCTCTGAAGTAACACCCCAAAATATCACCATAGCTCAGTGGAAATTACAGCAAACAAGGACATGGTCAGCCAGAAGAATGATTTCCCTCACTCCTTTTCAAAGTCAAGCAAGAGTCCTCTCCCTGGTACGCCGGGCAATGGACACTCTCACTCAAGGGACAGGCGATGGGTTCCATAAGAGAAGACCACAGGATGAGCCACAGAGCAGCAAATCTCTTCAAAACTGAAAACGTCTCCATTTAAGCTCCAGATTGCTAATTTTGATAGAAACCTTTATGTCCTTTTCCTTCTGCTATCAGAATGAAGTGCGGTGGTGAATCATGAACTCTTTCTTCTGGCGCAAACACCTTAACACTTTAAAACGTACCCCACAAGGCTGAAAATGCAGATCATGTTCCCTTGGTGAGGCATTTCCTACCTGAAGGCACAAAAATAAATTCATATTGGCCGGGAGTCTGTGCTGAGTGTTTTCACCTCATTTTGGATCAACACCTGCTAGTCTGGTCTTGCGTCTCTTTCACTCTCAGATACTGTTTCACTGCTCACCCTTTGAAAGGCCACAGATAACAAACACTCTTTGGTCCCTTGCATTTCAATAGAATAACCTGAAACTTCTTATCATGAAGGCCCAGGCAGACCATGATATTAGGGAGGGGTGGCGGGGGTGGGGGAGGGGGTTCCCAGGTCCCAGTTCCATGTATAATTTGATTTTTTAAAAACAAAGAATGGGTTAAGGGGAACCCAAACTCATGCCAGAAATAACTTCTTACAGCAGCCTCAAGGAGCTGCCTAGGTCCTCCCACCTTCTTCACATCCAACCTTCGCCCCCTGTTCACATCACATCTCAGGCCCGCACTGCAGTGACGAGTACAGAGGAGGACTGGCTAGACATCACGGCATCAGGGGCCCGGTTTCAGTGGGGGACCACAGGGAGGCTCCATAAATGCACATTTACAGAGCTGCTGATGAAGAGGCTTTGAAACGGCCCTGAACAAACGGACTAGTCCAATAGTCAACTCAGTCAGGCATTGAGAAACACCCACCTGTGGCCAGAGAGGCCATGAACTCAGCTCACCATGGACACCCAGGTTATGTTAAGGCATTTGCAAAGCCATGTGAGAAGAAGATCACCAGTCTAGCTACCAAGAGTTTTGATTTCCAAATATTAACGAACATGTGTGTGTATTGGATGATTCCTAAGAATAGACTGTTTACTTAGGAGGATTTGCAAGAAAGGAGTGCTTCGAAAACCATCTGCATTCGAACTGTGGCTTGCCACGCACACGGCAATCATTCAGAGCACATCGCAGCCCAGGAAATTGTGCGGTCTGGACACTCGTTCCTGGCTGAACGAACGAATGAGCAAACATTGTTGCCCATCCTGCTCGAGCTGGGTAACACAACAGCACAGTTCTGAGACTGGCTAGGATGGATGAAGTGACAGATGCTAACCTGTAGTTTTCTCCCTTCTCAGTACGCATGTAATCTGTCATGGTCAATTATATTGTATTTCTGGCCCAGCCGGCTGATGCCTCTCCCACAGGCCAGTGGCAAGTCAATTAACTTCTCTTTAATTCTGTTTATATCGTTGTAGCTTCGAAATGAAAATACAAACTGACCACCTCCCTCAGAACCAGTGTGACGCTAGAGGAGATACTGCCAGACAGAGCAGTATAAGCCAATAAAATTGGATCATCCAGGTACATCCTTAGAGACAGAAAGGAGATTGGTGGTTGCCAGGGGCCGGGGCGGGGGGTGGGGAGGGGAGGGTTGAGGAGTGACTGCTTAAAGGGCACAGTTTCTGTGGGGTGATCAACACGTCTCAGAACTACACGGAAGTAAGTAACGGTTGCATACCGTTGTAGGTACCAAATGCCACTGAATTTCACACATTGTAGTGGTTACTTTCACAGTATGTGAATTTCAACTCAATAAAATAATTGTATCACAGCATTTACAGCTCTGAAGCATGTTTTCGCTAAGTCTGCGAATGAGGAATGTTGTCTATCTGTGTGTTTCCAAAGCACGGCGATCGTTCCACAGTTTTTGCATAAACATTCAGTGAGTTTCCAGAGACCAGGAGTGGATGGTGATGATGAATGTGGTGATATCCCAATAAAGTGGCACTTTATCTGAGTCTGAACCGGAAACCAGGGCAAATATTGTGACTTGGAGAGCAGACTATTTCCTGGCAAACAAGAAATTATTTACCTCCTTGATTATTTAAAGAACGAAAACCTCACTAATATCCATTGTATGAAAAACATGAATGAGCAATATTAATTGTGGGTTATGGTTCATTTACACATATTTTCTGAAAGCAAGATTTCTTCAAAGTAAGCTCTGTTATCACAAGTACATTTGAATTTTGCAAGCCTTGCTCTTCAATAAATCTACAGGTATTTAGTGAGGTCTTCTACTATGTATAATATGTGTCCAGCACTATTGCCAGAATCTAAAGGGTAAAAAAAAAGAATGAAAAAAAAACCAAACAGGTTTTCTTCTCTATTATTGTTATTTACAAAGTTGGCTTTTATCAAACAGATAGTATCAAGTTAAGCAAACAAATGTAACATAACCTTGCACTTACATAACTCTTGGCAAAATACTTTGGCATATAGTATCCTTTCAGTAGCCCTGGGAAGCGAATAGAATGAGGCTGCTTATTGCCGTACTACAGGGTTAGAAAGCTGCAAGGACACACAGGAAGTAGTAGAGCCAGGACTCGAATCCAGGTCCCAGACACCTAGGCCGGCATTGCTTTCAGGACACGCAAACTAGGGGTCAGAAGGTCCGAGTTCGAATTGTGGTTCTGCCGTTAACTTGCTAGGTGGCATTGAGCAAGTCCCGCGGCCTCTTGGATTTCAGTTTCCTCCTCTCAAAAGAGAGGGTCAGGACACAATCCGTTCAACGTGACCTTTTTGGAGCCTGCATTCTCTGTTAGCAAATGCAGGAACTGCACATGCATTAGCTAACTACCCTTTCCTGTCATTTTTAACCCAGGTGCACCTTTTATCTTAATACAACTGAGGTTTCAGGTGCAGGCACTCGCACTTTTTAAATGTTCACTATGTAAAATTTGTGTTTGCAAAGTCACTTCAATTAAAGCAACCTAACAGAGAATGTCCTCAGATTCCTCAGCCTGTAACATGAGCTTCTGAAGGCCACACTGCCCTATCCATCCGTAGCCTTCTTTCTTGTCTGCTTTGTCCTCCACTGCAGAGAGCACTTCGGTCTGTGCAATGTGCTTTTCCATCTCTTGTCTCGCTTGGCATCACTAGTACCAGGCAAAGGCAGAGACTAAACCACGCTATCTCTCCCTAAACTAACACGGCCCTACACCCAGGCCTGTTGTTAGCCTACAAGGATGCCACAGAGATAAGACAGGGTGGGAAACTTGACCCAGTGACAGCCAATCAGAAGAGCTTTTGTCTGTGGTCCAGGGGTGATTCATCAGCCACCAATCCCAGAGGCTTTCAATAAGAGAACAAAAAGGCCACTATTGCCCCAAAGGCTGTGCTTGGATTTATTCCCTTGTGGAAGAAAAAAAGTTAGGTTAACTGTCAAGAGCAACTTCAGAATTCCCACAAAACGAAGCTCAAGGGAGAAGAGTCCAAAAAAGACAAGCTGAGCGTATGGCTTCTGCGTCTCTATGGTTTCAGAAAGAGCAGAGACACGTGGTTGTGCAATCCAGGATAGGCTGTCCCTAAACCCATTGCCCAGTAAGCTCGTTTTTCATAAGTGTCCACAGCATCATTGTAAAAATATAAGTTATTGAGAAAATGCCCTCAAGGTCCAATCACAGATGGAGACTTAATTGTGTCACTTCTTTTAGGCCTCGCTGGCTCCGACGATCCATGAGTGTCCATTTTTTTTTTTTAACTTGCCTACTTCAAAGTATATACCTTTAAAATATAAAATCCAGCAAGCTCTTCTTTCCCTTATTTAAATTTTAACAAATGTATTGCCATGGATATGGTAGTATTACACTCATGAGTTTTCGAACCCAGAAACACCCATCCATAATTTGTACCAGGGGATGCAAAATGTGTAGAAAACCATGGCCAAGCAATGTGGGCAGGTCAGCCTGGCAGAGGGTGGTAGGTGGTAGGGAGGTGACCTTCTCCACCCAGAGAAAGCCTCTAATCTACCCTCATCTACGAGGGACTTCCAGAGCTAGAAGGGAGTACTATTAAACAAGGGAAGCAAGGAAACAAAGCAAAAGGAAACCAACTACCAAAAACCACAAGAGGTATTTTACAATACTCTAACACTATATTCAGAGGCTGCTTTCTCTAGGTGTCAATCTTGTAATTATTTTATTATTTCATTTTATCAGTAGATGCAAAATGCTATAGGCAAAACAGTTCTAGAAAGGCAATCAAGAGACAGGAGCTCTAATTGCAGCACCAAGTGCTGATGTTATTATCAGATACCCTCAGTCCGGTTATTTCTCATTTGTTATATTATTCACTGTTCAGTGATTACTTATCACGTGAGTAATATTTTCCAAACGTTGCGCAGGGCGCTGGCTCCGAACGCCTGCCGAGTTTGACTGCTTTCGAAGGAGACAGTCCAGGCAATCCCTTACACATAGATTCAGGGACTTGCACTCCGTGACTCTGCTACCATGACCATATCTGTGTGGATCAGGGATTGGCAGCCGGCTGAAGCAAGGCCATTTACTGACCTTCCAACAGCTTATAAAATAGCTTGTAAGAGAGGCCCCAAATGCTCCTCTATACTAGAGAATAACCAACTGAACCATTATAGGAACCTCTCGGGGGGGGTTAAATGTCAAATATACAGAGGAGAAAAGTCAGTAGAATGCAGCAGAGGCAAAACAGACAGAGATACACCAATATGCTCAAGCCACAAGGCAATAGAGACATGCCTCAATATACTCGGTGAGTGAAGGAAAGAGACTGCAGAAGTGGCAGCAAAAGAAATAGGGATCTTTTCCAAGAGGAGGAGATTTCATCAATATAATCAATAAATGTTTATTGCACATTTTCTGTGTGTGAAGATACAAATGGGAGGAAGACAGAATCCCTGTCCTAATGGAGTCTCCTGTAGGAGCCAGACATTAATCAATCACTCTAACTGTGACAAGTGCTTGGAAGGTAGAATCACAGGGAGCTACAAGATGAAATGAAGAGGGAAAGCTGATTGGTATGGAGGAGGGGTGCTCCGTGAAGACAGCTTGGGGTGGTGACATTGGAAAGGAGATCTAAAAAAAATGAAAGGCAATTAAGTGGGCAAAAGTAATTTGGGAAGAATCATGATATCATGGAGACATTGGAAGAGGAAGGGGCAGAGGAGAGCAAGGTTAATCTAAAAAGTTAGAGAGAGGCCAGATCATATCAGGCTTTGTAGGGCATTTTAATGAATTGGGTCTTAATCCCAAAAGCTGCAGGAAGCCATCAAAGGATTCCAAAAGGGAGACACAAGCAGAGATGTGCATTTGAACTGACAACTGTGACTGTTTTGTGGGAGTTCATGTGAAGGACTTAAAGGGGAAGGACCAGTTCAGAAGCTTCTGCAGGAGTCCAGGAGGCAGATGGACCAGGGGGCTGGGCAGTATCCTGAACATGTGGTGCTTCACGGTGGAGAAAACATTTAATTTATCTCTGCATTGGTAAGATAAGGCGCAAGTCTACACCTTAGCAAATACTCAGAGAGTAGTTGTTGAATGAATGGGGATCGATTCTCTGAAGTCAGTAGTCAGTAATAATGTAACAGGTTTCCTCTTTCACAATGAATCTACCCTAAATGAGAGGTGTCTTATGTTGGAATTTCATGTACTGTTTGTTACTTTCTCAGGAGAGATAGTTGAGGGTGGGAAACTTTAAGCTCCCCGAAATGACCCTATTAAAGGTATCTCTGCCCGAGAGACACACTAGACTAGTGGTTAAGATCACACGTTCTGGAGTGGAAGTGCCCAAACTTATCTCCCCAGTCACCCACTTCTCGCTGCGTCAGCCCCTCTCTGTCTCTACTTCTTTACTTGTATGATAGCAATATTAATGGTATACTAATGCCTACCTCCAAGGATTAAATACACTGATCATTTATCATGATACTTGTCATGGAGGAAGCACTCAATAAACATTATCACTATTATTCTCACCTAGACTGTGAGCCTCTCAGAAAAGAGGGCCTGCGACATATGAGGTATTCAATTAACTAACTTGTGCTGTTGAGTTTGCATCCTCCTCCAACATCCTGAATTTGAGGATTCCACTCAGCATGTTTGTTTCAGAGCCATCTTTTTTCTTCCAGGTCTCCTAACATCTTTTGTATCCTGAAAGAGAACATTCTTCTCACCCTGTAATTATCGGCCTTTCCATCACCTTCCTCTTTTCCTGTTCCAGAAAAATTATTCAGGCTGCTTACCTTTCCCCCCACAACTGCTGCCATTTCAAAGTTAATTGCTGCTCCTTCCATTACACACCTGCCTTGCTTTATTTCGTCTATTAACTTTGCTTTCTTGTAAGTAGATTGTATCTTTTGCGCTTGTCCCCTTTCCCTTATTAATGAACTTCCTAGCCCTGGCATCAGTTGAGAGTTATCCTTCTTCAATCCAGCCTTCTTAAGCCAGTCTCCAAATTCCTTGCTGCTTAGGTGATCGCTTTTGGCATCCTCCTTGCTAATTCACCTTTGTTAAGCAACTCTTGTCTCTGACAAAATCCCTTTCTTGCAGAATGCAGGAGGCAATTATTTTTCCTAACAATTTTTTAACTGCTCTTTCTCCTGAGCTGGTTTTATTTTCTCTTCCCTGTGAATGGCTAGTAACATGCATCTTCAGCTAGAATTGCATATTGTCTCTACCTCTGGCAGGTAAAAGGAGAGAATAGCCACACCTCCAGGCTGTCTTTCAAAAGGAATCAAATGAAAGCTCACTCAGCTCTATCCTCCTGGGTACCTCTGAGCATAGGCCAGTTTCCTTCAGGAAGATTAATTCTTCCTTTTCCAATTTTTATGCTCCACTGAAAACCCTCACCTTCCATATCTTACTACTGTATAGGCTTATTGTTCTTCTCCTTAATTGTACTCTTAACACCGATTCTATCTACTTATTCTGGACCTAGTTTCATGGCTCATTGCAAAGTAGTCATCTCACTACCCACCCTCCCCTCTTGGATTTCTTTACACAATTCTTAGACAAGCTTTTTGGGATTTTGTTTGTTCAGAGTGTGTTTTTCATGTGGGGACTCTTTTGTTTTGCTTTGTTGTTAACTGTTCCTTGTATTTCTCTAGGGTGGCAACTGTGGAGGGTGACATTTCCAGGGCTCTGTGTTTTGTCTGGCTTCATTTCTGCCTTCCCTTTAAGGGATCAGCTTAGTTAATTAGCATGATGTTCAAATCTGTCTCCTTGTTCACAGCTGATTCAGTAGAGAAGAAAGGCTCCTGGGTTGAAAGTTAAAGAATCTTAGGGTGGAGAGAACCTTCATCTGGCCCAATCTTTTCTCCAACATGTGGTGTCTTTCTGACTGCATTTGATTACTTCAAGTGACAAGAAGCTCACCACTCTACAGGTGATACCTTATACTTCTAGACATTCCTGTGTTCTGCAAAGTACTTCCTAATCATTAAATGAAATCCACCTCACTGTAATTTTCACATGTGTGTGCTACTTTTCTCTCTGAGGTTCAATGCAATACATTGGCTCATTGTTCCCCATTAAATTATTCAAGTATTTAACAATAGCTGTCCTAAACCCTTGATTACTGCTTTTTCTCCAGGCCAATTATGCCAAACTTCTTCAACCACTGATCAAGCATTTTGGCCTCTGTCTCTCTCACATCCTCCTATAGAGTTCTTGCATGCCAGTGTCCCTTCTGATCCCTTCTGACCCGGAACCAACTGCAGTGTCCCCAAGGATCTGGCCAGCTCAGAGCCCGGTGCAAGGATGACCATTTTGTTACATTAATTAGTCTAAGATTACATTAGCTTTTGAATACCCTTACATTACAGTGACTCATAAAGTGGCTTACTCCTAATTTTATATGAATTATTCCTGAATTCAATATCCTCTAGAGTAGCACAGCTTAATTTTTAGAACCTAAATGCAAGACTTTGCACTTAGATTTATTAAACTACATTTGGTGAATTTTGGACCATCTTTTTAACTCTTCCATTTCTTTTTAAATTCCATCTCTAGTACTCAGTATAGTTATTCTGTCTTAACTTTACTCCAGCTATATGTTTGGCAAGTACTTCTCCTATATCATAATGAAAATCACTAGCAAAATGTCAACAGAGTCGGAGCCAAGAATACAAACCAGGGAGCCCCACTTGCAGTTGATATCAGTGAAACAACCAGCATCTTCAGGTCCACCACCGTCCAGGAGCTACAGCTCCCTGGAACACACAGTACTGCTCGCATTTCTTCAAGTGGTACAGAAAGATACCATCCACATCATGATTATGGAAACAGCTAACATGCATTATTAGTCTGTCAGTGCTAGTTTCTCTGAAAGGTTTATATGCATTAGCTCATTTAGACTTTGTAATAACTATGAAGTAGGTCATGTCATTATCTCATTTTACACGTAAAGAAACTAGGACACCAAGCAATTAAGGTGCTGGGTTAGACAGCAGTGACATGGGGACTTCAATTTAGCTCTCTATCAAAGACTCCAGAGCCTGTACTCCCACCCCTCAATGAGATTGTCAAATGACTTCAAAACTACACAATCTTTATGAGTCTCCTGATCAACCAACCTAGTGCTTTTCAAAATAAGAAATGGAACCAGTTTAATGGGGATTCGAAATAAGAAATGGAACCAGTTTAATGGGGATTCAAAATAAGAAATGGAACCAGTGTAATGGGGATTCTAAGGGAAAGTGCATGTGGCTTTTCGTGATCACATTCTAAGTCCTCACAAGCCATGTGCTCGGTAATCCAGAGCTATCATTTTACAGGAGCACAACCCAAGTTCACACCTTCATAACCTCAGGATCGACATGGATTCCACCTCCGTATGTTCCACGGGACACGTGCATCCAAGCTTACTGACTGTGATTCAGCGATCATAGTTTCTTGGCTACCCTCAGAAATAATAGACCAGTTTAAATATTTAACCTATCACTCTTTTAATCAGCCCATCTTTCTTGTGCCTCAGTTCTCTCTGAACTTTGGCAGCTGTGATCCTTAGCTGAAGACTATACACCAGATTTTAAAAAGAACTATTTTTGAGGAAAAAAAGTTGAAGAATTCTAGTCTCCTACTTTTATCTAAAAACCACATAGCATTTTTTTCCCTCATAGTGGGCCTTTCTCTATTTTCTTGGGAATTATAGTGCAGAACACCAGTGTTGTAGGGTGTTGGCCTTTCTGCTCAAAATGCAGCTCAAGGGAAGGCTTTTATCCAGGCATACAGCTCACCAGGATGTTTCAGGGACAGAGTACAGTTCTGCCCAAATACCTGCTTTCACAAGCCCTGTTAGGGGAAAACAATGCGGTGTGCGGCCCGGCTGCCCTGACACAGTTTGCACCGCACAGGCTGACCAGCGTGGGTGCGGCCAGGGCCATCAGGACTGACGGAGAGTGATCCAGAGCCCCAGGGAGTTGGGGGAGGTAAGGGTTCACAGTCACTGGCAGAGGAGAGAATGGGAACTAAAGAAAGAAGGAAACACGAGAAGATAAGGATGAAAGAAAAAGAGGAGAAATGAGGAGAAAGTGATCTCTGTGGGCTGGGGTAATTAGCATGGGTCATGGGTATTTTTTAACGGTCAACTAGCTTACCTTTCCAGCTTCAACATCTAACTTTTCTTCCCATGACTCCAGTGTACACCCAGATGTTGCCCTAGCTGAGCATCCTGGGCAGCAGCACATCACGACACCACGACCCTTTGCCTTTGTTCTCCATGAAAGAAGATTAAGCAAGTAGAGTGCTTGGTGTTGTGCCTAGAATATTGTACTTGTGTGGCCTTAATTATTAGTTGTTCTCTGTGCTTCGGCAACATTCAACAGAAAGAAAAACTTACTTTTTAGATACAGACCAGCTTTAAGAGCCTTGTAGGAAATGGCTGGGATGTAAAAATCCAAGATTGACCTTGGAATGACCTTGAGCAGAGGTATGAGTACATAGACAAAGCTGAATTAGACAGCCTGGCTGAAGCTCGTTGACATTTATTTCATGCTACTATGTATATTCCAAAAACATGCCTCTATGAGCCATTAGCTATAAACATAATTTTTTTAAAACCACACTTTTGATCCAGAATGCATTGCTTATAGTAGATGCAAGGAGCCCTTCCATTGCCATGCTCCCCCTCCCAATACATTTCCAAAAAAATGTTCCACAAAATGTGTACAAAAATGTATTTAAAAAAATAAGAGAAAACTCTTTTTGAAAAAGAACTGGTGTGACAAGAATCTAGCACTACAAGTTGTGCATTGGACTTGACCTTTTGAATAGCGGTCAATGAGAGAATGTGTAGCTCATCATTTAGAGAAAAATATTGAGAAGAGCGTTGTTCACATACTGCTAGTAAAACAACAGAAGTCGATTTTGTCTCTAGATGTTTCAGGACAAGTTGAATCCAACAGAAATAAAAAGGGGGAATGTTTTTCCTGGCTCCTACTATCGTTGCTCTCAGCATCCTGGCTTGGTGGGGGCCGAATCACGTGACCGTCTTTTTGAGATGGAGAACATGGGAATAGCCCTTTCTCAGATTGTGCTTGCAATCTATAAATTCCAGCCAAGCCAGAATTCATTCTCTCTCTCCAAAACTGTTGCCAGGCATTAACACCAAAAGAATTATCCTGCATAGACTTTTTTAAAGCAATCAATTACAAATCTTTATTAGCCAAACAAGTTCAACTAGGAGAAATATTTTGTGAGAAACCTATATTAAAACCCACAGTTGTTTTGCATCGTGTTTACAGGTCAAGCTTCTTTATGCACCGCGGTAGAATGTGGTGAATGAAACACAAGTTTTCACAATACACCGCATTTTTTCTCATGCTTCCTCTGGGGAGGATTGTGAATGCTAAAGACCAGAGATGGGAGACCAGCAGCCAAAACAGAGCTCTGGGCCATTCTCACTGACAGCATTGTGGAGTTACTGAGGGAACCACGAGATGAAGCTTTCAGCTTTTTTCCAGCGTCTAGGAGAAAATATTTAGCAGTAGATTATGCTTGGCACAAGTTTGCTAGCTTCAAAATCAAGAAAGCATCATGATGTAATTAGGCTGCAGGAAAGAAACGGCATCCGCGATCCCTAAAGGGTGAGGCTGGACTTCCAGGTCCATTAGCCAGGAAGGGAAACTGCGTTAGAGACTCCGGGTCAGTGAAGGAGTGTTATGTACAAGATTGTCCCACATTCCTTAGTCTATCAAGTTCCTACCAATTACAGGTGCCCAGGCAAGCTGGCCAAGCTAATAAAAATGACTGGCTATCACCGGTCTTCATTTACAGGAATTCTAGTTCATATGCAACACTGGACCAATATCAGTAGAAAAGTTCCTAGATCTTCTGCATGGCATCCCTCCATGTCTAAATAGAAGGAAAACCAGTCAGAGGTGACACCCCTTGGGGGGGGACAAAAACTCACACCTCCATTCCCTTCATATGCTAAGGAGTTAGTATACAAAAATACGGTACCCAGACTTCCCCTGAGATTCTCTCCAAGAAAGCTAACGAGCATCTGAAACTGAACATATCTAAAGCTGACTTCCTCACCTTACCCTGCCCACCCTGCTCCTCTTCTTATGTCTCCTGCCTCAGGAGAGATCCACTCTCAAGCTAAAAAACTCTTTGTTCCTGACTCCTTATACCCAGCTCTCCCCAAGTCCTACTGATTCTACAACCCAAACGTCTCTGGCAACCACCCGTACCTTCCCTTCTCATTGTCACTACCCTAGTTTAAATCAAACGTCTCTTCAGTTCAGACCACTGAATGTTCTTTCAGCTGGTCTCTCTGTCTCTTGTCCATTCTTCGCCATGTCTGCATGCCTCAATTCATCCAGGGTGCAGCAAAAGTAGGTTTACAGTTGTAAGTATGCAAAACCTGGAGTTTATTCTTACACTATTTATTAATTATGGTAATAATTTCCATATGAACAACTATAAAGCTACTTTTGCCTGGTTCTGTATTTTCTTCCTGAAGCCAGTATGGTTCTGAGAAAATATAACCATTCGGAAGGAGTCCTTACCACATGTAGACCCTGATCTGGCACCTCTAGAACACAAAATTAGATGATAAATTTAAACCGAAATCTAACTATCTAAATGATACATTGCTAAATTATAATTACAATCAAAATAACAACCTCACTAGTTCTCTCATGTAAAAGGTAAGGTACTGACGGAAAAAGTGGGGCAACCTTACCATTGGAATAGGATTCCTATCGGAAAAAGCTCTGAGGACTTAAAGAACCCTTGACACGCATTTAAATGTTTCTTATTTAATAATTTTCTTCAACACTATCTCCTCGTTTTTGCCATTTGGGTGACTAGTACTGAACCTCAATGTGGTCCAAAAGATAAAGTGTGGCATTCAAGTAAGGAAGAAAAAGTTATTCCCTGACATAATTAAAGAGTCTCTAATTTATAACTTTAAAGACCTGGGAAGAAAGTTGTGTCATACATTTTGAAGAGGTTGGGACCAAAAAACCCAGAACACGGTTTTGGATTGGGTGGCAAGCACCATTGGTGGAGATACAATGGCATCCAGACTGGATTCGGAGTGTTTGCCTAGGCACCTGAGCACAGTTAGAAACCACTTGCTTCGCCAGCTCACTCAGTCTGAGATCGAACATAAAATCACAGTAGGTGACATCAAAAGGCCAGAAAATCCTTATTTTGGGGAAGGGAGGACTCAAAAGACTTTGGAGACAGCAAACTAGACTGGAATGTTCAAAACATGTTCTTTTACCACTCAGCAGGGCCCAAAAAAAACCACCAGGAAAAAAATTGGGGAAGGAAACAATCCAGTGTCTAAAATGGGCTTGATAACTGGGGTTTAGTGGGCTGGGGCTGCTGATTGTAGAGGATACTATTGAAATGGAGAACAGAGGCAGCAGGAAGAAATGTGGGCAGTAAGGTGATGCACTCATGTGATCGGCAGAACCTCCTGTTGTGACAGAGGCCTGCCCACGTGCCCCACTGGGGTCATGGCATCCCCCAGGCTTCAGGCTCAAGCAGTTCTCGGGCCCAGAGCAGTGTGAGTAAAAGAAAGTGTGGGGAGATCCAAGGAGGAATATCCAGCCCTCTTTTCACCACTACACAGTTATACTGTGCATCTTGTTCCCGTCCTTTACCCATGTAGAGAGGAGATCCTGGGAACTGTGATTTCTTCTGGATACTGCCTGTGAAGTGACGCTCAGACCTGGGGGCTCAGAATGAAGCTTGCTGGCCAGGTGTTAATGCTCTGTCTCAAACACATCCTGTAAACATTCCCCCAGCTTCTCAGGGTGTAGATGAAATGGACATACTCGAGAACTGCCGGCATCCTCACATTGGCCATTAGTCCTTGAAGTAATGGCTCAGTGGAATTCATTGGTTCAACTCCTCTCTATGCAAAGAGTGAGTGAAGCAACACCACTTCTTGGTGGAAACTGGAGAGACTGGTGCAATTAGAAAGCCTCTAATTGCACAACCTTAACAACCTTAACAAGTTGAACTTCCTTAAGTGGACATTGTATTCTCCACTTTGCCTAGAGGAGCAGGTCCAAGGACATGAAAGCCTTTAATTCCTGGAAATGGCTACTGAGCTTCTTCCCTAGTCAAGAACTTGGAAACAAGAATATTGGGAGTTGGTGATGAGAAACTTTGAGAAAGGGGTATGTGAATGGGCATCTCCAGATGGGTCCAAGCCTGAACATATGGTATATCTTGGCAAGTGTCTCCAGGATCCCCTCACTGTAGAAGAAGGTCTGGCTAATGTAGAATAACCAGGTGTTTCTATACTAACCTCCCTTTTCCTTACAGTGGATGTAGTGAGATTCAAACACCTCCCATGGTCATTTCTCCAGTATCTTGGTGTGGAAAAGACAGTCCATTTGGTGGGTATTGATCATCCTTTTTTTCCCCAGGTCGCCCAGTGCTTTCTCAATGGAGTCTCAAGGATGGAGGCCATTCTGGGCTCTGCCACATAGAATCTCATCCTCAAGGCTACCTAGGCTACTTCTACAGCAAGTGCCCAGTTTGACACCAGTAAAGTGATTAATATCCTCTGCCATAGTTCAAGGAAACCAGCCAGAAATCAACCAGTGGCAGGTCCATTTCTCTGAACCCCTAAATTGCACCAATTTGTCCTTATTGAAAGAGAGACTAATTTTTCATGTCAGGATACTGCAAGATCTTTCTTTCTCTTTCCTCCAGCCTGGTGAATATAGAAAATGTAATCAGTGGATAAATTTAACCCTTATTCTGTATGATGAAAAAATAATACAGTCCCATGGTAGAACTGAAAGCAGAAGGAAATATGATCTTTGCCTCCATGAGCATCTGATGAGGTTAGGGAGATAAAACTAGCACAAGAAAAAAGAACATTACAAT
This sequence comes from Desmodus rotundus, assembly GCF_022682495.2. NCBI lineage: Eukaryota > Metazoa > Chordata > Mammalia > Chiroptera > Phyllostomidae > Desmodus > Desmodus rotundus. The sequence goes on along the minus strand of NC_071399.1, from coordinate 76,824,597 downwards.
CAAAATGTATGAGGATGCAGGAAGGACTCTGGTAAATAATTGCTTCCCAAAGGAGAGCTTACTGAAGACCTGAGAACTCTGGAAAGGAATGAGAGGCAGGCGCAACAACCTGAGCTCACTGGGGTTGGACAGACAGACAAAATGAAGCTGGTGAGCACGCTGTGATGGGGAAAGTCACAAGAAGGTATTTACAGGGAGAAGTGAGGAGAATGGGCTAGTGATTGTGCACAGAACCAGACTTTGGGAGGTTGACTTTCTATCTGCAGACTCAGCTCTAAGACTCAGAATGCCCCTATCCTTTCTTTGTATAGGAAGTATATTTACAAAATCGCCGTGTTGTCTGAAGCATCCTTTTAGTATACTTCAAAAAAGCATTCTTTTCTGCATTTTAATACCATATAATCTATTTTAAGTCCTCTAGATTCCAGATGAAAATGTCTTGTCACTCTTAGCTGCTAATACCCTTGCATGAACCTGTAAAAAATGAAAAAGAACAATGTTCTGCTTTCCATTGTGTTTCCTTTTATCCAAAGCTATTAAAGCACTTTGAAAATATTAATTTTACCTCTAAATAGCTGTAATATAATATGACTCTACCATCATGGTTTTTTAAACCAATGAGAATACAGTATAGCACAATATAACTACTGACTCAAGTAATCAGGTCCCAGGATCCAGGCAAAGAGCCAATACATCACTGTACAAACCAGGGCATGCACAGGAAGAGAACCTAGTGATACAGGCCTCACAGATCAAAAGAAGCAGATCCTTGTATCCTTCTTAGAACATAAAAGATTCATTTAATATTTAATACTTTTGTCATCTGTGAAATAGGGGTAACGATGTCTTTGAATGGCTGTGGAATGTGTGTACATCACTTAGACACCTTGAGGAAGAGCAGAAAAGGACTCATCCCTATTTTCCCGAACTATTTTCCTTTTGCCAAGCACTTTCACCAATAAGACAATTTTGGCAAGAAATATTTTTCCCAAATAAAATGGAAATGAGCTGCATTTGCCTGGACTAGAAATACGAATTGTCTCTTTTGTTGTTATTTCAATCTACAGTTTTAAGTGAACTCACACCCTCTAATTTTCAGGAGTATTGATAGGGGATTTAAAGCCTTTACGGAAAGGCTTTCTTTGCATCCAGAGTTCCTGAGTATTTTAGTCCAGCTTTGTTTATGGAGCTCTCTTGAATTTCCAGAATAGTGTTTTGCAATTGGCACGAGGCAGCAGGGGAGATAGACTTTAAGCTACAGCAACATTTCCTCCCAGCAATTACAGTGTTAAATTATGAGCAAAAAAAAGGTCTTTTTAAAATAAAGAACTCTGCAAAAGTGACCACTTAATTAAGGGCCGTCAAATCCCTTGATGCCTTGGTTAATTCACTGGCCCCCTTTCTGACCTAAAATAAACCATCTAATCCAAAACGAGATTTTTTTCCTAGGCCCATGAAGACACAATTTGTCACTCAGGTCATTTGGTGCCACATAGTGCCATAAGTCTCCCTAATGTAGTGCAAAATAATGGTTGTGACATTTAGGGTTTCTGGGTAGCCAATTTTAATGAGGAATAAATAATTTTTCCTGTTTGGCTAATACCTGTTGGTATAGAAAGGTAATCCAGATGTCACTGCTCCATCTCTTTAACGCATGAAAAGAGTAATGGGCAACATCTGCTTTGAATATGTTCCTGGGGGAAAAGGCTTGAGGTCTCTTCTAATCACAATGATCTGTGAGAGCTGAGCACTCAGAGGCCAGTGTACCTCTGATAGCCCCAGTATCACTGGGAAAAAACAAATAAACCAGGAAGCTCTGGGTATAAAAGGCTGCGCCGTCATTACTGCATGTGTATGTACACAATTCCACTCCAAATGGCAGAAAAGCATCCAGAGCAGGAAAGCACACATAACAAATGTGTTCCCTGCTCCTCTTTCATGACATGGCAGGAAGAAGAGCTTTCAGGGATAGGGTTGGTTCCTTCCAGCTTTAACAACGTCCACAGATCATTTGGAGGCTTATCAGCTGGGATAGGGAATGGGGGGGAAGGTGCAGGGATTAAGAAGCATAATTTGTAGGTACAAAATAGGAGGATATTAAGAATAGTATAGGAAATGGAGAAACTAAAGAACGTATATGCACGACCCATGGACATGAACTAAGCGCAGGGAGATTGCTGGAGGGAAGGGGGGGTACCAGTTGAAGGGGGGCAAAGTGGGAAAAATCAGGACAACTATAATCACGTAATCAATAAAATATATTTTTTAAAAAAAATATTGTTGCTCAAGATAAAAACACTCAAATCACTAGAATCAGAAATGAAAAAAAGATGCTGGTATTGATCTTACAGAAATGAAAAGGGTTATAGAAGAATATTATGAAAAATTATATACCAATAAATTGTATACCAATAAATTATGTATACCAATAAAATGTGATCATGTGGACCAATTCCTACAAAGATATAAATTACCAAAACTGACTCAAGAAGAAACAGACAGTCTGAATAGATCTACCACAAGCAGAGATGATGGATTTGTAATCAGAAAATTACCCACAAAAAAGAGTCCAGGAACAGACAGATGACTTCACTAGTTAATTCTGTTACACATTTAAAGAAGAATTAATATCAATTGTTTAGAATTCTTCCAAAACAATAGGAGAAAACACTTCCCAGCTAATGTTATGAGGCCAGTATTAATTAGCCTGATAAGAAACTGAAGACACTACAGACACATATCTTTTATGAATATGGACACAGAAATCCTCAGCAAAATACTAGCAGGCCAAATCCAGCAACATATAAAATAAATTATAGACCATAATACCAGGATTTATACTGGGAAGGCAAGATTGGTTCAACATCTGAAGATCAATTAATGCAACACACCACATTAATTGAATGAAAAACAAAAACTACCTGGTCATTTCGCTAAAGCAAAAGCATTTGACAAAAGCCAACACCCTTTCAAGACAGAAACATTCAACAAACTAGAAATAGAATGGAAATGCCTCAATCTGATAAAAGGTATAGACAAAAAACCAGAGTCAACACCATACTTAGTGGCAAAAGACTGGATGCTTTTCCCTACTATCGTGACGAAGACAGAGATGTCCACTCTTGCCACTTTCATTCAACTTGGTACTCGTGGCTCCAGCCAGGGCAAGTTAGTAAGGAAAAGAAATAAAAGCCTCCATATTTGGAAAAGAAGAAGTAAAACTGTCTCTATTTGTATGTGACATGATCTTATACATAGCTAGTTCTAAAGAATCCACCAAAAAATAATAGAACTAACAACTGAGGTCAGTAAGTTTGCAGGATAGAATTGTATTTCTATATGCTAGCAATAAACAATCTGAAAATGAAATTTAAAAAACAGTTCCTTTTCCATTAATATCAAAAAGAATAAAACACTTAGAACTAGAAGTTCAAAACTTACACTCTGAAAACTATGAAATATTGTTGAAAAAAATTTTAAAGATTTAAATAAATGGAAAAACATCCCATGCTCACGGATAGAAGACGTAATACCATTAAGACGGCAGTACTCCCCAAGTTTATCTGCAGACTCGATGTATTCTCTGTCAGAATCCCAGCTGGATTTTTTTGTAGAAATTGAAAAGCTTATTCTAGATTATGGATGTAATTGCAAGGGACACAGATAACCAAGGAAGTTTTGAAATACAAAAATAAAGTTGGAGGACACACGCTTGTTAGTGTCAAAACTTGCTGCAGGTCCTGGCTGGTTGCTCAGTTGGTTAGAGCATCATCGCGAGGCACCAAGGTTGCAGGTTCAATCTCCAATCAGAACTCGTACAAGAAGCAACCAGTGAATGCATAAACAAGTGGAACAACAGATCAATGTCTCTCTCTCTCTCACTGTCTCACTCTCTCTCTCTCCTCCCCACCCCTCTCTCTCAAATCAGTAAGTAAAATTAAAAAAAAAAAACTTATTGGAAAGCAATAGTAATCAAGATAGCATGGTGTTGACACAAGGACAGACACAAGGCACAGGGCACAAATCCATGGAATGGAAATGAAAGTCCAGAAATAAAGCCACTTGCTTATGGCCAACTGAATGGTGCCGAGACTGGGTAAGGAAATAGAAAAGCGCAGATCTGGACTCAGTGATACAAAACAGGTCAGGGAAACCCTGACAATAGGAAAAATAGCTGTGACCAGCTCAAAGCTCAGCTTCATCTGTTTGGGATTCCAGCAGGACATTCTAAGATGGAGAAGCGTCCTTGCTGTGACCAGAGTTGGGACATTCCTTCTGTGTGGCCAGCACTCTCATGCCTCATCAGCAGTGGGAAATTCTAGTTATTTTGTTTTGCAGCAAAAAAGAATAAATACTTCCCATCTGGTTTTCTGGGGTGTGAAAAAATTAACTCTACCCACTTTGACACGAGTATTCGCGAAGGGTAGACTCCCCAAAGAAAGGAGCAGGCAGTACAGCTTGTTTCCAACGGTAAAAGAAAGAACCAAGCTCATTATTTTCCCAGTAAAGTTAGTTACTTCCTGACCAACAACAAGGACACGTTCTCCCTTCAGTATTGCGGCCTTGACTTCTTTTTGGTCTGGGGAAAACTTCACCTTTCTAGAAGCAGAGGACAGACCAGCCACTTCTACAGCCTCACAGCTCCTCAGCTGGGGCACTACATCAGGAAAGTTCCTCGTTCTACTCAAAAAAAGAGCTCTCTTTTTGCTGCTGTTAACTGTGGCTATTTAAACCCAATATTGTTCTTAAGGCATGGTAGTTAGGAGATAAGATAAAAATAAGAGTCAAATATGTGGAGAGGCAGAAAAGTAACTTTTACCGAAAACTCTCGATATACATTCCACTGTCCTTCGGAGAGTGTGGTTCCACGTGCCACTTAGTTCTTTTCCAAGGGAGAAAATTGCAGCAGCCTGTCGGAGAAGGAAAAGAGAACAAATCACATTTACAGATCAACCGCCTTCCCAAACGACTCTGCCTTCCTTCTGTAAGTGTGTCTTTGCCTGGAAGTTAATAGGAGAAGCGCATTTGGGACTAACAGGTACTCTCACAGGTCTCAATGAGCATTCTTCGCATTCTTTACATTTTAGGTACCTCGGGTTTAGGGGGATACCAAAGAACGAGCTGCCCTTTTATTCTGAGGAGTGAATACAGGTGGACAGTGGGGAAAACACAGAGTTTGTCCACGTCACTTCTGAGCTCACTTCTCCGTGGGGCGGTCAAGTCCAGTCTGGTGACCAGGGCCTGGGCCGTGTGCAGTGGGTGAGAGCACTCAGAAAAGAAGAAAAGTGAATCTAGAACTTCTGCCATTTAACACGCTCTCCAATCAACAGGCAAGTTTTGCAGTAATTGCAGTTTTTAAGGCTTTGCCCACTCATATTTAGAAAACTCGGGGAGACTATGTGAAACTCCTAAATTGCACGCTATCAGGAACTAACAAAACAATCTCGGGCTTTTATTTTTTTAAGATTTTATTTATTTATTTTTAGAGAGGAGAAGGGAAGAAGAAAGAGAGGGAGAAAAACATCAATGTGTGGTTGCCTCTCGTGTGCCCTGTACTGGGGACCTGGCCCCGCAACCCAGGCATGTGCCCTAGACTGGGAATCGAACTGGTGACCCTTTGGTTTGCAGGTCAGCACTCAATCCACTGAGCCACACCAGCCAGGGCCTCAGGCTTCTTTAAAATGTCATCAACGATCCATGTGCAAGGAGACCATAGGAGCAAAATTACAGCCAGGCCAAAGGAGTGGTCTTGAATCTCATTCTGTCTAACCTCTAGGAAGTAGAAAATGAGGTTATATTTTGGCTTCAGAATCTAAGTTTTACAAATGAAAATCTTACTATATGCTAGGTATTGCGATGACAGAAATGCTACAGATGAGATGATAGTGTCCTGAATCCCATGGTGGAAGCAAAATATGGCCTTGAAGGCAGACTTAGAAGATTCTGTTCACACTGAAGAGCATGCACTCAGCAGACCTCTCCCTCCCCTTTATTCTAAAATCAAATGTGGGACACACTATTATAGCAGGTTCATTCATAAGCTCCCAAATACCATAGACTGGTACTCCCAACTATCTTCCCAGAAATTGGTTCCTTCTCATCATCCCCAAGCCCCAGCCACACTGAGCCGTCAGCCCAGGTGAGTGGGCTACCGCCAAAGCCTGGGAGCCAAATGCATACTGGGTGATGCATTTACAGACTGTATGTACAGGGCTGACCCAAGCCTTTGAGGACAGAGTGCGAATTGAACAGAGCAGTAGATCTCTCTTGGATCGTGGAAGGTCACTGGTTCCTGGAGGCCAGATGATGGGAGTAAAGAGGGATGCCTGAGTTTACTTCAGGCAAGATCACCATAGTCCCTCAGATACAAAATTGTGTGCATTGGGGGGCAGGGCACGGGATTAGAACCTATCTCACGAAGCTGTCCTGAGAATTAAACAAGACGGTATATGGGAAGAGCACAATACATTGCATGGGTTTTAGTAAATGTTCAATCATTGTTTTTATCACAATGACCCCTTTACATGGGGGACGTTACTTTTTGAAATTGTCCTATTCCTTTTGGCTTTAAATCCTTCCTCCCAGTGCGCATTCTGGTTCGGAGTAGTTTTAATGCACACAGTGTAGAGAACCTCCTTTGGGAGGCAGATGCCAGTGGCCCTTCTCACCTGGCTGAAGTCTCTTTTCTGTACACTCCTGCTCAGCCATCCACTTGAGGCTTCTGGCCTGAAACTCCCAGTTTAAGAATAAAAGGGGGTTTTTCCCCCTCCTTTTCAGACTCAGGAAGATGAATTCCTAATCCCGTCTCAGAGGAAATAAAGTAAAGTATGTCCAGTGATTACTTAGAGGGCGAAGAGCATGCTTATTTAGTTAGGGAAAGGGGGTGTTCTCTTGGAGGAGTGGAAAAGAAAGCCAGCAGGGGAGGAATGAGATGGGACAGCAAGACGGTCTGTCAGCCTGGAGAGGACGAAGGCTGCATGAGTCTGCTCCAGTGCTCATCCATCAAGGCCACACCTTCCAGAACATGGAGGTTTGACACGGTCTTCACTCCCCAGATGGCCTCTCCGCTCAGCCCCCTGGACTCAATGTATGGGCCGGGGGGGAGTTCAAAATCCTACCCACGGAGAAAAACACTACTGGCCTCCATGCGTTAAACTGCCATGCTCTGTATTGAGCCTTCACTCCTGGTACTCGGCTTGACCGAGTTCCAAGATTAAAGTCCCACCAAGTCCCACTGGCTTGGGATCGGACCCTGAAGTAAACACATTTGGCAATTGTTTTTCTCATGGACAGCAGTTGAGTGACTACAATGGAAGAGAAGGTGAAAATATAGATGGGAAAATTTTTCAAGAAGGGCCTAACACATCTCATGTGCTTGGCATATTTAATCTTCATAAAACACTGAAGTTGCTATTGTTTTCTACATTTCACAGACAAGAAAAAGGCTCCACGAGAGGCAGAGCCCAACTTCAAATGCAGGGCTCCAACTCCTGTCCGGTGCCTTCCACCACACTGATTCGCTTCCCTGTCAAAAGTGGGCATCCTTATTCTGTTTCTAGCATTTTCTGACCTTTCTCCCACTGAAAAAGTTTGGAGAATGGCATAAATCACCTCAAAGTTACGGCTCAGCTCTGTCACTTATTGAAAGGAAGGCACCTTTCCTTCCTGTCTCCTTCCCAGCCCTGCACTGCCAAGGCCTGAGGATAATTCTTTCAACGTTTGGAAACACCCTGCCCCCTCACTTCAGGGCGGGAGACAAAGCTGGGAGCCATGGGGGGCTGGTCCTGGGCTGAGAAACCAGGCAAGTGTGAATTCTAATCCTGGTGCTGACATTGACTTCCTCCTAATCCTCGCACTCACTTTGTTTCTGAGTTTCTATCTACGCAACAAGGTTAATAGGACTCATCAATCTCCCAGGAGGGTGTTCACGTCTGCTCAGCATTTGCAAGGAGCCGAAGCCTTGTTTCTGTGGGCTTGTCATGGTTTTACACAGGGACACCCTAAGAAACGAAAATCATGAATGCTCAAAAGCAAGTTGTTGAAAACTGCATTTGGAAAAAAGAAAAAGAAAGCATGTGGGAACCTGCTCAATTGTCTGTGGTATAAAACGCATTTTGAACGGCAGTTCATGATTTGTCCAGGGGAAAACTCATGCAGCTAAAGTCCAACCTAGAAGGCACATAGTAAAAGAGGTTCTAAAATAACACCAGACACTTTAGAGTGTAAAAACCACACACAAAAAAGGCAACATAATCAAATTCTTTTATTTTTAAGATTATCTTTACCAACAGAATGATGGACTGAGTTGAAACACAGGATAGTCTCTTGTATTCTCATTTAAATGGTCAAGTTTTTACCCTGAAGAAACATTCTGGAAGAAATAGAATCATCCAGAACTTGCAAATGTGCTCAGAGTTTGATTGGGTGACAATAGCCAAGCACAGCAAGAAATCTTTAGTTCTGATACTTGCCTATGACGTTAAAAACTGTGCCAGGGGAGTTTCATTGTTGCCATGTCTTCTTGTAGATAGATGGATGGATGGATGGATGGATGGAGAGATAATAGACAAATAGGTAAATACACAGGTCAGGTAGATAGATATGTATATATCCATATGAATATATATGAATATATGTATGTATTTATTCATCTATTGTTATGGATGTATAAAAAAGCAGAGTATATAGCTTTTAGCATCAAAAAGT